>NC_068938.1:214847113-214864669 GCF_016801865.2 Culex pipiens pallens | reverse complement strand
CGCGAAGAGGAAAACTTTTCGGCCTGGCTTTTGCGACGAATTTCCCTATTTTGGGAAAAGCCTGTTTCCCCACGAGGGCGGTTAATTTTCTGGCCCCAAATTTGGTGATCCATTTCAGGCGTGCTCACATACGTACTCGTACTCGTGTCGGTTTTGATGGGATTTCAAGTGCCTTTTCTTGCTGTGTGTGTGAGCTCAGACGTGGGAGTTTGACGATTTGGAGAAGTGTGAGGTGGTACGGCCACGG
Source organism: Culex pipiens pallens (assembly GCF_016801865.2). Lineage (NCBI taxonomy): Eukaryota > Metazoa > Arthropoda > Insecta > Diptera > Culicidae > Culex > Culex pipiens. Next base: position 214,864,422 of record NC_068938.1, on the reverse strand, counting down.
ATGAAGAAGATAATAAAGTTAGGGCGCTGATTTTAATGCTCACAAAGTAGCAGAACATATTTTACGGCATGGCTGACTTTCTGCGATGGGACAATTAGACTTTGTACTTTGCGAGCTCGTAAGGCAAATGAGTTGAAAATTGTTTTTTGGGCTTGAAAATTGATGTTTTCAATTTGGGGATAAAGTGAGCTTGAAGAAATTTAAAGAAATTTAAATAATTTCCAATTGTCATCTAGAAACATTTAACATTTTCTTAAAATGTTGTTTCTAGGTCACATGTAAAGCAGCATCCTTCACCGAAAAAGCATTCGCCCTTCACCACGTCAAAAAAAAAGCATCAACACAAAAAAACACTGCTCCTTCACGGGAACGTGAACCTAATCATGATGAGATGTAAACAAAACCACTCTCGTCTGGAGCGCAAACGTCGGAACAAAAAGCGTTGTGGAGTTTCCACTTGAACCCGCCCCCTCCCGCCATTTCCCGCCTGTTCCCAGTTGCATCCGTACGAGAAACTGCCGGCTTCTTCTTGCTCTGGATGGATGGATGATGTTGTTCATGCGCTAGGCGATGCAAATGAGTTCCTTGTGCTATTTTTATGATTATTTTTTTTCGTGTTGTTGCGATTCTTTGCCTTCTGCAGCTGCTTCCTTCTTTATTTGAAAAGATGTCGGTGAGCAGCTTGGCGCTGGCGTTTTTGTTTTGTTTCAGCAACCGAAAGTATATTTTGTCGAGGAAGGGTTGTAAAATATAAACTGCAGTCAAAATAAATAAGAAATACGACAGAAACACAAGTCTGCTTCAAGTATCCAGATGTTTTGCTTATAGCAACATTTAAGTTTTACTCAACATGCTTCTTCTCATTTCACATTCCACAATTTTAATTCTCAATTCTCAATTCTCAATTCTCAATTCTCAATTCTCAATTCTCAATTCTCAATTCTCAATTCTCAATTGTCAACTGTCAATTGTCAATTGTCAATTGTCAATTGTCAATTGTCAATTGTCAATTGTCAATTTTCAATTGTCAATTGTCAATTGTCAATTGTCAATTGTCAATTGTCAATTGTCAATTGTCAATTGTCAACTGTCAATTGTCAATTGTCAATTGTCAATTGTCAATTGTCAATTGTCAATTGTCAATTGTCAATTGTCAATTGTCAATTGTCAATTGTCAATTGTCAATTGTCAATTGTCAATTGTCAATTGTCAATTGTCAATTGTCAATTGTCAATTGTCAATTGTCAATTGTCAATTGTCAATTCTCAATTCTCAATTCTCAATTCTCAATTTTCAATTCTCAATTCTCAATTCTCAATACTCAATTCTCAATTCTCAATTCTCAATTCTCAATTCTCAATTCTCAATTCTCAATTCTCAATTCTCAATTCTCAATTCTCAATTCTCAATTCTCAATTCTCAATTCTCAATTCTCAATTCTCAATTCTCAATTCTCAATTCTCAATTCTCAATTCTCAATTCTCAATTCTCAATTCTCAATTCTCAATTCTCAATTCTCAATTCTCAATTCTCAATTCTTAATTCTCAATTCTCAATTCTCAATTCTCAATTCTCAATCCTCAATTCTCAATTCTCAATTCTGAATTCTCAATTCTCAATTCTCAATTCTCAATTCTTAATTCTCAATTCTCAATTCTCAATTTTCAATTCTCAATCCTCAATTCTCAATTCTCAATTCTGAATTCTCAATTCTCAATTCACAATTCTCAATCCTCAATCCTCAATTCTCAATTCTCAATTCTCAATTCTCAATTCTCAATTCTCAATTCTCAATTCTCAATTCTCAATTCTCAATTCTCAATTCTCAATTCTCAATTCTCAATGATCAATTCTCAATCGTCAAGTCGCAATTCTCAATTTTCAATCGTTAAGTCTCAATTCTCTACTCAAAAAAAATGTCATTCCCAATTAAAAAAAAACCTTAGTGAAAAAATATATACTGTTAAATACTAGTTTCTCAAAGTTGCAAAATAACAGTAATAAATTGATTTGCTAAAAATAAATAAATATTCTTTTCACAATATGATACTGTTTACCATATTTTTTCAAACTTCTGCAATGAAATTTAGCTTTTATTTTGCCGCTCTCGATTTTTTCGGGATTTTGAGGAGGATGAGAACTAAGACTTGATATAAATTTACATTGGTTTCATCGTTCATAAAATGATTCAATTGATCGGCTTCTTGTCAAAAGCAGATAAAGTATTGTCAATTGTCAATTGTCAATTGTCAATTGTCAATTGTCAATTGTCAATTGTCAATTGTCAATTGTCAATTGTCAATTGTCAATTGTCAATTCTCAATTCTCAATTCTCAATTTTCAATTCTCAATTCTCAATTCTCAATTCTCAATTCTCAATACTCAATTCTCAATTCTCAATTCTCAATTCTCAATTCTCAATTCTCAATTCTCAATTCTCAATTCTCAATTCTCAATTCTCAATTCTCAATTCTCAATTCTCAATTCTCAATTCTCAATTCTCAATTCTCAATTCTCAATCCTCAATTCTCAATTCTCAATTCTGAATTCTCAATTCTCAATTCACAATTCTCAATCCTCAATCCTCAATTCTCAATTCTCAATTCTCAATTCTCAATTCTCAATTCTCAATTCTCAATTCTAAATTCTCAATTCTCAATTCTCAATTCTCAATTCTCAATTCTCAATTCTCAATTCTCAATTCTCAATTCTCAATTCTCAATTCTCAATTCTCAATTCTCAATTCTCAATTCTTAATTCTCAATTCTCAATTCTCAATTCTCAATTCTCAATCCTCAATTCTCAATTCTCAATTCTGAATTCTCAATTCTCAATTCACAATTCTCAATCCTCAATCCTCAATTCTCAATTCTCAATTCTCAATTCTCAATTCTCAATTCTCAATTCTCAATTCTCAATTCTCAATTCTCAATTCTCAATTCTCAATTCTCAATTCTCAATTCTCAATTCTCAATGATCAATTCTCAATCGTCAAGTCGCAATTCTCAATTTTCAATCGTTAAGTCTCAATTCTCTACTCAAAAAAAATGTCATTCCCAATTAAAAAAAAACCTTAGTGAAAAAATATATACTGTTAAATACTAGTTTCTCAAAGTTGCAAAATAACAGTAATAAATTGATTTGCTAAAAATAAATAAATATTCTTTTCACAATATGATACTGTTTACCATATTTTTTCAAACTTCTGCAATGAAATTTAGCTTTTATTTTGCCGCTCTCGATTTTTTCGGGATTTTGAGGAGGATGAGAACTAAGACTTGATATAAATTTACATTGGTTTCATCGTTCATAAAATGATTCAATTGATCGGCTTCTTGTCAAAAGCAGATAAAGTATTGTCAATTGTCAATTGTCAATTGTCAATTGTCAATTGTCAATTGTCAATTGTCAATTGTCAATTGTCAATTGTCAATTGTCAATTGTCAATTGTCAATTCTCAATTCTCAATTCTCAATTTTCAATTCTCAATTCTCAATTCTCAATTCTCAATTCTCAATACTCAATTCTCAATTCTCAATTCTCAATTCTCAATTCTCAATTCTCAATTCTCAATTCTCAATTCTCAATTCTCAATTCTCAATTCTCAATTCTCAATTCTCAATTCTCAATTCTCAATTCTCAATTCTCAATTCTCAATTCTCAATTCTCAATTCTCAATTCTCAATTCTCAATTCTCAATCCTCAATTCTCAATTCTCAATTCTGAATTCTCAATTCTCAATTCACAATTCTCAATCCTCAATCCTCAATTCTCAATTCTCAATTCTCAATTCTCAATTCTCAATTCTCAATTCTCAATTCTCAATTCTCAATTCTCAATTCTCAATTCTCAATTCTCAATTCTCAATTCTCAATTCTCAATTCTCAATTCTCAATTCTCAATTCTCAATTCTTAATTCTCAATTCTCAATTCTCAATTCTCAATTCTCAATCCTCAATTCTCAATTCTCAATTCTGAATTCTCAATTCTCAATTCACAATTCTCAATCCTCAATCCTCAATTCTCAATTCTCAATTCTCAATTCTCAATTCTCAATTCTCAATTCTCAATTCTCAATTCTCAATTCTCAATTCTCAATGATCAATTCTCAATCGTCAAGTCGCAATTCTCAATTTTCAATCGTTAAGTCTCAATTCTCTACTCAAAAAAAATGTCATTCCCAATTAAAAAAAAACCTTAGTGAAAAAATATATACTGTTAAATACTAGTTTCTCAAAGTTGCAAAATAACAGTAATAAATTGATTTGCTAAAAATAAATAAATATTCTTTTCACAATATGATACTGTTTACCATATTTTTTCAAACTTCTGCAATGAAATTTAGCTTTTATTTTGCCGCTCTCGATTTTTTCGGGATTTTGAGGAGGATGAGAACTAAGACTTGATATAAATTTACATTGGTTTCATCGTTCATAAAATGATTCAATTGATCGGCTTCTTGTCAAAAGCAGATAAAGTTAGAATAATTATTGTTTTTTTGTTAACTTCAAATTAAAATCGAGTCCTCGGTCCTTTTTGGAATTTTCAAGAAAAAAAAATCTGACAAGTTCATGCAAATCCTTCCAGTTTTTTTACAGTAATATGCATTTTCAAAAGTAAGGGTTTATTTTGAAGAAATTTTAATTATTTCTGTTTCAATGTAAGAATAATTTTACAATAGTCTCATTTTGTACATTGAAAATTCATACCGCTATCGTCAGATTTTAAATAAGAGGCCAACTGAAAAACAATTAAGAAATATTTTTTCAACTCTCGGCTGTTTAACAGCAACTTTTTGTTCGAAAAAAAAATTACATTTAAAGCATTTAGTTTTGCTTGTCATTAAATGTTTTCAGAGATAGACGTCAATAAGTCATTTGAAAAAGCAATCAAAAAATAGTTAAAAAGGCTTTTTAAATTGTTAAAATTGAAATGAAAATTGTTTTTTTTTAAATATCCATATCAAAACCTACGATTTTGGCTAAAGTTTTTGTTTGGAAAGCTTCAAAAATTGTATTGAGATTTGTACGTCAAGACCAATGAATCAAATTGGCTGTTTTGCTCACAATCAGAAATAGACCGATTTTAAGGAAAAATTCATCATTTTTAGATCATTTGATTCAAGCTAGAGTAGGGGAAATGTTTGGCAGGTTAAGCCCTCGCTCCTAACTCCATCCAATTAGCTTATTTTCACCTTTTAAACAACTAATTTTGCAAAACTTTTGATAGAAATGTGCTTGCACACTTCTTATTGAGCTATTTATCACTCGATTTCAGTTGAAAACGCTATTAATGAGCTCTAATTAATGTCAAAGTTCTTACCTGCCAACATTAGAGGCACGCTGGAATTAGATGCTGTTCCTCTAATAACCTTTTTTTTCAGATAACGAAACTCCTGTACAAATTTGCCAATTCCACCCTCCCCATCTTCAAACCGCTGCCATCATCGAATCTCCATCAAATTTTCATCCGATTTCCCTTCAATTACACCACTCGGGTTCGTAATTCTCCCCCACTATCTCTCCGGAGGATTCTGCGGTGAGCAAAGTTGATAAAAAAAAAGAACGGTCCCTCCTTCAACTGGTTCACGCGAGCACACTGGCGCTGCTGGGCTGGTTGCATACAAAAAGGCGACTCTTTGATAGAGACTCGTAAATCTCGTGCATTTGTCATCCGCAGTCGACGACAGTCAACCAAGAGGTGAAGGGGGGAGGTCCAAGAAGCAGGCTTGTTCGTACACTTGCCAAGCGCGCAACAATAGTCCTCCCTGGTTTAACTGGTTAGTGTGGGTGTTGGAAGGGGTGGGATGAACATTAGTAAAAGCGACTGCTGGAAGGAGGGCAAAAGTTTCCACCAGGGAAAAACGGATCCTTACAACAAAGTGAGAAAATGAAAAGCTCTGTGAGGGGGCTTCCTCATCCCTTCACTCCTTTTTGGAATCCAGTCTGAAGAAAATGTTGGAAGAAACGACGTCATCGCTTGCTCGACAGACAGAAGGAGCCCCGGCCGAACACAATGAATCATTTTAATTTGCGAAATCGTATGATTTACGGGTGCACGGGCTTTTTCCTACCGACTTGCTCTAAAAGATGAAGCTAGCTGAACCCCAACGAGATCGTCTTCCACCAGAAACGTTGGATGCTGCAAATAGACGGTGGTAGGTCCCGAGGAATCGAAGATTTCACGCAAATAGTTTTTGATTTGTTTAAATTTCTTTTATTGACTGATGATTTTTTATTGTTCAGTTGTTTTTGTGGTATTAATTTAGAATGTTTTTGCGAAACCAAAAATTATGAATAATTGTTGAAGCTTTTCCTGAAAAATAGCTGACTCTTTGGAAACCGTTAAAATTCAATGATAAGTTTTGTATTTTTTTTATAATATTTTGAACAGAAATTTTTCATTGGATTTTTATTTTTTTATTGGAGGAACCAATTAAAAACTATGCTAGCAAATTCGGTTTGTGTAGTGATGAGAAATCTGATTTATTTTTTAACATCCATCTTTACGTATAAATAAACACACAGACATAGTTACCTACAGACATTTTTCAGTTTCTTCAATCGAATTCGTCAATAATATTTCCTATCCAATTAGGAATTTTAAAATTAAATTGAATAGCAATTTTTTTCTGTTTTCAGAAATTCTAGTTTAAGTAGTTTTAAGTGCCTTTGCCAATGTCATAAAGAAAAAAATCTTGTGTAAACTTTGGCTCTATTTTTATTTCATTTCAATATACTTCATTTAAAATATAATTATTTTAAGAATGCAGTATTTTTTTATATCCTAGATTATGTTTTGGAACACTATGTTGTGGCCTCGAAGCATGATTGAAGATTATAAAAAAATGAATCATTTTAAAATTTAATGAGTTAACATGTCGTTTTGGAAAACTGTATAAAATCATGAGGAAATCCAAAAAATCAAGAGGAGTAAAGTGAACGTAAATAGAGCAAAAGCTGCTCAAACCTCCTGTACAAGGGGTCCGTGAATTTTCAAGCTGCCATAGCTGAAGAAGTAACATCATCCATAACAATGGTTGAGGTAAAAAGGTTAAAATAATCAAATAGAATGTTCAGGTTTGTTATTTTTGCATGATTCGATGAGTTCAGTAGGTTATTTTCTTTTTTAGAATTAATTTGTTTTTGAATGTTTTTTAAAGTTTGGAATGTTTTCTTTCTGATTGCCTATTTTTGAATTTTTCTGATTTTTTCTTAAATAATTGATTTAAAATTTATATTCTTGTTTGGTTCAATTATGATATTTCATTGTTTTTATATCATTTAAAGGGATATACAATAGTGAAATGTTGTACAACGAAACAGTGTTTAAATCTTTGTAAACCCTTATTTTGTGTTTTCATACATAATAATTTAAAGCTATTTTAAATTTGATATACAAAAGACTGATAATACCGATCCCATGTGCACTGATTTCCAACAGATTATAACAAAGTAGATTTGAAAAACCGCTGAAAATATTTCTAAAATATGTTTTTAATTTGGGGACATTGAAAAATAACATCTTGTTAAACTAATCACTATTTTTCTAAAATTAAACAATTTTAATTATTTTAATCTACAAAACAAAACAAAGAATCAAAAATTAAGCTCAAATAAATTTTTAGAATTCAATCAAGTCATACATTGTATATTTTACGTTCCTAAATAATCAGTTATATATCATTTTCACCTTGAAAAACGTTTCAGTTAATCAATTTGTTCTTGCTAGAGTGACAAAAAAAACTAAGAAATGACTTAACTAAATTTGAAATATAAAGATGAAAAGATAACTAAGATAACAACAATGAATGTGTTCATATATCATAAAAATATGATTTCCGTTTTTTTAATCATTTTCGGCTTAAAATTTCAGAACGGCTCGAAAGAGTACAATTTGACAGAAAATTATAAAAAAAACTTCATTAGTTTACATATTTTTTCTCCAACTTTTTGTAGTTTTAAATTATATTAAAAATTTGATTGTTTGACATTTTTCTATAAATATTTCTTTGCATAGTTTTTCACACAGTTGAACATTTTTTGTGAATTCTTAAAAACAAATTTGCCGAGAGGGGAAGGTGAAACCAAAACGTTTCATTTCGCTTCGCGATATTTTGGATTGCTACCCTGTATAGAGCCCTAAGACGAAGTTCTTCGTCAATATATTTTTCTAAGCAATTTTTGTATTTATGTCGAATGAGTAAATGACACACAAAAAAAAATCCAAATTGACTTTTGAAAAACTGCACCGATTTCAACATAAAGTCTCTCAAAGTTTTATATTGACCGAAAAATTCCCGTTTTTTGATTTTTTAAAATAGTGTTTATGATTCCTAATAAAAATATTTTTTTTTTCGAAAAGTTCTGAAAAATTTCAATAAAATTGCCTAAGAGAATTTGATTGGACCTCTGATTGCTAATAAACAGTGAATGAAAGAGAAAGAAACATGAAATTTTTTTTTGTCAGGTAGCATCCAAACATTTCGACATATTCTAATGTCAATATCTCAGCAATTAGTTTTCCAATTTTTAATGATAAAAAAATGAACATAAGTAAAATTTTATGATCTTTTCGAAAACAATTATTTTTAATGATTCAGAATCAAGATTGACTTTTCAAAAGAGCTAAATATTCAATATTGAACATTCAAATACGCCCAAGACTAGCTACAGATTTAAAACACTCAGAATGCAATAAAAACATTAAAAATTAAAATGGTTACTAAGTGAAGTTTGTTGGAATGTTTTAAAAATATAAACCTATTTTAATATATTCCAGAAGCGTTTATTACTTGCCAGCCTGCCAATTAATTACTCAAATTACTGGGCCAAAATAATTAATAACATAAATTGCTTAATTACTTTTAAATTTGATAAAAAATATGCATTAAAAAGATGTAAATATTTATTTTTATGACTCTGGTTGAAATTATTCATAAATAGCTCATTCGATAGCTCTTTTAAAAATTAAACTACATAAAAATAAAATAAAAACACTCAATATCAAGCATAGGACAGACCGTATTTTTTTGTTCAAACTTTCTTATTAGGCTGGTACAAATATTTTTAAAAGTTTTTGTCACCCCCCCTTCAAAATTGGCCCGAAAAATCAGGGGGCAAAAAAATTATTTTTACAATAAACTTCAAAATTTCAATGAAAATTCAAGGGCAACCAGCTGAAATCAAATTAAAATACATTCTCCTGCGTTTAAAATCATTTTTAGCATGTTTGGGTTAATTAAAAAATCTTAAAATTTTTTGAAAATTTTCGATGCAAGATTGTCAGATCTAAGTTTTTTTGAAAACTAATGACTGCCAAATAACTGAACTAGTGTAAAATGCATTTTAAAACACTTTTTTTCATTTAAATGTGAAGATTATGGCATGTTATTTAAATTATTATATTTTTTTATTTTTTTTGCCCCCCCCCCCTTGACCTCGGCCAGGGCCGAGGGACAAAAACTTTTTTAAATATTTGCATCGGCCTTATGCTTTTTATATCAATCTGGATAATGTGAATTTTGAGTATGATTTTTTTTATCGAAAATAGAAGAATATTTCACAAAAGTTGACTAAGAACCTCTACATACAGAGTCAGTCTTTTTATAACCTTTGATTGGCCTTCTTATTTGAAAAATAAAATAATAATGTTACCTCACACTGAGATTTTTTTACCGAAATCGGTAAAATTTACCGAGTTTTCAACTGATGAACAGTTCGGTAAACTAAAAAATACCGAATTCGGTAAAAATCTATCGAGATTCGGTAATAAAGTTCATTGTTGTTCATCGTACAACCGATTTTCGGTAATATTTTGTTCATTTTGAGATTTAAACTTTACCGATTTTTCAACTACTGAATTCGGTAAAAATTTAAGATTGATAATAGATTATAAATAAAAATCACAAAGTTTCGTTGAACAGATACAATTTTTGAATTAATAAATTACATTAATTACTTGAAAATTACTTTAATTACCAGCTTATTACTGTAAATTATTCTAATTACCATAAATTATAAGTTTTTAATGAATTACCGAGCTTAAAATCAAAGTAATTAATAATTACTTGCCAGTCCGAGGCCTTGCTGGAAACCCTTGACATTAAACTGGCTCGTCATCATGGGAAAAACTTAAGAACTGATCAAATCAAACTAGAACAAAATTTTTGTTGATGCTTATTAGGCCCATAAACAACTTACCAAAATTTGGGAGGGATTCGTTGCGTTCACACTTTGCGCAATGCATTTCAATTTTGTATGAGAATTAGTATGGAAGATTACCTGTTTTGTTTTGATTTTTATCATTTTTATTTTCCACTAAATTTTTCAAACCGATACAATAGCGTTAAAATTAAAAAAAAAACTCTAAAAATTTTCCCGAAAAAAGTATTGTGCTATCTTGCTCCTGTCAAAAGATACAGTATGCTCAAAATTAGTCTAAGACGTGTTTTTTTTTGTTCGGAATTCACGTTCTAGACCAGTTTTGAACACACTGTATCTTTTGACAGGAGCAAGATAGCAAAATACTTTCTTCGGGAAAATTTTGAAGAATTTTCTCTATTTGAAACAATTAGTGAAAAATATTAATGATTGAAATCAAAATGAAAAATAAGGGTTTTCCATACTAATTTACATACAATATTGAAATGCAATGCGCAAAGTGTGTACACAACCAATCGCTCCTTAATTTTGGGGAGCTCATGTTCTGAAAAATCTTCCATCTCGAGCAGGGATGCCACCTGGTTTTTTTTAAATGTCTGTAAAAAAATCTGTGTAATTCTGTGCATACGTCTAAAATCCAAATATACTAATGTACATTCATTGAAGTCTATCAGAAATTGCGTTTTTAAGCATTTGAAGACTAACGAAATAAGTTTCGACAACAAATTTGACAAAATGTTAATTTAATGATTTTTTTTAAGTCTGTGCACATCAAAATATGTCTGGGGTCTGGCACAAGCTCAAAAGTCTGTGAAACACAGACAAATCTGTGCATCTGGCATCCTTGATCTCGAGCCATCCTAATATGCGTATTGACACTTTATACTGATACTTTTTTTTACATATTGATAAAATTCAAACCATTGACGAAAAATACAAATTAAGAAGTTGCTTTCTCATCACAGTGCAGTCGGGCTTTCCCGCCATCCGTCGTCACCAACCGGAAGTCGGGACCATCTTACAAGCCCAGGAAGGGAAGAAAGTGCTCCAGCGTTTTTCACCCAGTCGTCCCAGTCAGGAAAGACGACGAAGACATCGCTTTTCCAGCATTCAGCAGCCAAGCCCCAAAGCTTTATCATTCATAGCAGATGTCGAAGGAAATTATTTCGTCATTCGTGGACGACGGGCTTTTTCTTTCGTTTGTTCTGCGTCTTCTCATTTTATTTTTTTTGTGGAAAAACCGAGATTTTCGTTTTGGCTGGGGACACAAATAAAATCACAGACGAAGAAGAGACGATTTTTGGGGTGACTTCCGTCGAATCTTCTGGGGGGGATTCCTGCGCGAAAATTCAGACAGGCTGTTGACAAGTTCTCGGTGACAAAGCCGGGGAACCACGACGATGACTGACTGACTGCGCGTTGCCGAGTGGTTGTTTTACCAGTCTGGTCTGGTTGACTATGCATTAAAATGTAAATTCTTTATTGTAATTTTGAGTGGTTGGATGCTGGTGGGGAAACACGAATGGAGATGAGGGGGGCGGGATTTTGGAGACAATTTGGCTGCATAATTGTTAACAAGAATTGCTCTCGCAAATGAAGAAGGGTATCGCTGGAGTTGACAGAGTCGTTGAGTTGTTGATTTTGGTCTTAACCGGATCGCTTGTTGACATTGGAACTGCAAACATTCTAAAAAAAATGATATTCCGTGCACGTTTCAAATTCATTCAAATTAGTTTTTTGTCTCATCTTAAAATTTAAACATTTATTTAACAAACCTCCTCCATCTTTGTTTTGATATTATTGTTCAAAGAAAAAGTGTCTTCTCGTCTTTTCCAGACACACGTACCAAGTAGATTTGTTTTCCCTTCATAGCAATCAATTTCCATACACATTTTTTGTTGCCTTTCTTCGTTTGCTCTGCCAGAATCACAAACACAAACACACACCCCCACATTCTCAGAAGCATCAGCTTCATGTTTGGTTGGTAAATTATTTATTTACAAAATTACGCGAGGTTCAAAAGACGGTTTCGCGGGCAGGAAAACCTTCCTCATTTTTCTTCGTTGTGCACACTTCGTTTCGGGGGCTGCCCGCCTTTTTCCGGTTCCTTTGCATCCGGACTTCAAAAAAAAGTTGGTGCTTGCTACCCCTCGCGGTAATGATGTTTGAAGGAACAAAATCCGGTGTTTCGCCGCTCTTTTTACTTTTTTTTTAAGGGAGCAGCAGACAGCAGCAGCGGCACCCATGTTTTGCATGTGTTTGCGTAGCATCAGGCAGGATGTAGGAATAATTTTGTTCGCGTCTTCGAGTTCTACGAGCTACGTACACTTGGCATCACTTTGTTACTGGTGGGTGGGTTGTTGAGGGGAAATGGGGTGAATCAGCCTTTTATATTGAATCAAAGATTTTTTTACGAAAGATGAACTGAATAACATATTTTCTTCAACCCTATACAACCCAACCCCGTCTTTAGACGGACATCGTTTTAAAAAATCGCCAAAAATCCATTTTTCAACCAATTTTTGATCTTTAAAAAGCATTGGAAAGCAGAACTCTTATTTTTTTTTAATTTTTGGGTTGGAAGTTTTATGTGACTTTGCCAATGTTTTAAAAAACATATTCTTTAAGGGGTCAACTTTGGCTGTGTTATTACTAACATTTCCTATATTTTAAGTAAAAAGAAGTATGCAGTAAATTTTCTAATGTCTCAGACTATGCTTCTACGCATTTTTCACAATTGAAATGATAATGGTGCTATTTTAAAGCAGAAAATGCGAAAAGCAAGCAAAAAACTTCAAAAGTGACTGTAAAAACATGAAAAAAATAGATAGGCAAAATGTAATGATTGGAGGTGGTACAATAGGTCAAATACTGCAAAAAAAACTAAACAAGATAAATGCAAATTAAAATATTAAAAATGAAACATGAAAATCATAAAACAAGAAAAGTAATGATTTTCGTAGAACTTCCTAAATACGGAAAAAATAAAAAAGCTCAAAAAAAATTTAGCAGTAGAGGGTTAAACAATATATTGGAAGAAAATCATCTACTTCCACCCGGTTCCAAAGTTTGACCGACTGTATTTGGATTATTCTGATATGATATTGCTGATTGATGAACAATTGATGCGCTGTCAAATGTTTTCATTTGCAACTCGTTTTTTTTTGCACTGAGCAAAAAAAAAAAAATACTTGAAGACTGGTTGGGTTTTGAATTCTTCCAAACTAAGTATTTTTCAACTTTAAATAAAAAACAAATGACATTTCAAACAATACAATATATCATGGAATATATTTAATCACGGTTTAAAGGGTTTTTGCAATGGTGGCCGATAGCTATAAAGTCAACTTCGTTTTCGATAAGATATTTATTTTGGACTCTATCAGATATTCATTAAAATTGAACCGAATGTTACAATGTATCAAAACTGGCAGCGGTAATTGGCAATTTTTAACGATTTTGAAAAAGTTTGCAAAATATAAGAATCCTCGTTGAGAAAAATAATATTGCACTAAATCTATGCCTCTGTGCTCTCTTGTACCAAGCTTGCTGGTTTTCCTATCAACACTGAAATAAAAAAAAGTACAAAATTCCTATAATCTAGGAATTTTGCCTCCTTTCCTTATTTAGTAATCCGAAAACCCGAAAAGGAAAGGAGGCAAAATTCCTAGAATATAGGAAATTTGAACTTTTTTTTATTTCAGTGTAGTTAGCATAAGAGAGCACAGAGGCATCGAAATAATAACGTTTCGTGAAAAAAATAAAGAAAGAAATTCAAAAACATAAGGATGATTTCTTAAATGCTTCTCATTCCAGACCTGTGAAAAATTAAAAAAATCCTTGAAAATTTTTATCTTCAATTTTCTAGATATATTTTGTACAATTCAGTTGTTTGATTATGATAACCATTATAGATCAATTCTAGTTTTTAACTTATTAAAAAAATCACTTGCTTGTTGTGTGTTTTTCTTTGTAAAAATATGAATTTGATTAAAACTCCATAAAATTCCTGATATTTTTTCAAAATCTATTACTAAAACAAAAATTTCTGTTTGATAACTTTATGGAGTTTTGAAAAACACGTTCCATTTTTTTTAATTTTTTTTATAAAACTCTTCAAGGAATTTGAATCATTGCAAACTATTTTGGACCGTTTTTAAGGATTTGTATCTTCTTACCTCTACTACATCAGAAATGTTATAAAAAAATCAGCAGGTTATTCATAGATTCAACCCTTAAACTATTTAGAAGTATGTTTGGCCTTATTTGAGTTGTTTTTGATTATGAGCAGTTCTCTCAGATTTCGGTAATTCGATTTTATAATCCGACTGAAACTTTTTTGGCACCTTTGGTATTTGGTAAAGAAGCCATTTTGCATAATTAGTTTGTCCATATAATTTTCCACACAAATTTGGCAGCTTTCCATACAAAAATGATGTATGAAAATTCAAAAATCTGTTTCTTTTCAAGGAATTTTTTGATCGATTTGGTGTCTTCGGCAAAGTAGGGGAAATATGCCCATTTTAATCACTCTAAGCCGTTCGACCAATTCTCATCACTTTTGCCGTTTCCGCCATAAAATCAACATTTTCAGATGTATCAACAATGGAGAGTTGCTTGCTCACTTTTGTTTGAGCTATTTATTGCTTTGGAACAGTCAAAAACACTTTATGAAAGCTGTAATTCATGATCAAAGTGCTGATAGGCCGATAATAGAAATAGGCTGAGAAAGGGTATAGTTCCCCTAGTAGGTATGGATATGGACTACACTTAAAAAAATGATACACGGTAAAAAAAATTTGGTGATTTTTAATTTAACGTTTTGTCACTAAAACACTTTTTTTATTTTTTTTATTTTTTTATATGTTTTAGAGGACATAAAATGCCAACTTTTCAGAAATTTCCAGGTTGCGCAAAAAATCTTTGACCGTGTTATGATTTTTTTAATCAATACTGATTTTTTTTTCAAAAAATCGAAATATTGGTCGCAAGTGCACCGTTTCCAAGTTAAAGCCATTTTTATGTAACTTTTTAAAAAATAGTCTCAGTTTTTCATTTTTTTAAATCAGCGCACATGTTTGAAAAAAATATTTTCGAAAGGCATTGTTGATACGACCCTTAGTTGCTGAGATATTGCTTGTGTTTGAAAACAGGAAAATTGATGTTTTCTAAGTGTCACCCAACAAATCCACCTTCTCTATTGTCAATATCTCAGCAACTTATGGTCCGATTTACAATGTTAAAATATGAAACATTCGTGAAATTTTCGGATCTTTATGAAAAAAAATATTTAAATTTTTTTTAAACCAGCACTAATATTTTTAAAGGGCGTAATATTATATATTTGGCCCTTTTGAAATGTTAGTCTTGGTTCAAAAAAAATGAAAGTATTTTTTTTCGGAAAGATCGGAAAATTTCACGAATGTTTCATATTTTAACATTGAAAATCGGACCATAAATTGCTGAGATATTGACATTAGAAAAAGTTGTTTGACTGGGTGATACATGGCAATATCTCAGCATCTTAGGGTCGTATCAACAATGTTAAAAAAAACCAAAATATAGAGAATTTTCTAAGCTCTTCAAAAATATTTTTTTTCAAGAGTGGGCAAACTTTTTTTTTTTAATGAAGAATAACTACGACTATTTCAAAAAAGTTGTTCAAAAACGGTGCACTTTATCAAAATTTCACTTCAGTACCTTTTGATTGCAAAATTGATTTTACTTCGAATTGAAATATTTTTGCGACCAATATTCCGATTTTTTTTTTGCACCAACTGGAAATTTCTGAAAAGTTATCATTTGATGTCCTCTAAAACACACCAAAAATTAAAAAAAATAAAATTGGTGTTTTTTGCAAATCTAGTTTTAGTGACAAAAAGTTGAATAAAAAATCACTTATTTTTTTACCGTGTATCATTTTTCCAGTGTAGTCCATATCCATCACTTACAACTTTGCCGAAGACACCGATTGAAAAATTCCTTCAAAAGATACAGAGTTTTGAATTTTCATTTATCATTTTTGTATGGACAGCTGCCAAATTTGTATGGAAAAGGAAAATGGACAAGCTAATGATGCAAAATGGCTTATTTGGGCTTACCGAAGGAGCCAAAAAAGTATCAGCCGGATTAAAAAATACAAAAAATTAAGTTTAGAAAAACACGGTTCAAACTGCATTTAAATGTTTCACTTTCAAATGATAGCTTTGATTTTTCGACAAACTACTTTTCCGTGATAGAACAACTAGAAAACTTATTTTTGCCTGCAGGAAATTTTTTTTCTGTTTTTTAAGCAGTTTTTTGAAATTTTATCTTACTTGGACCAGAACCGCTTGAATGGCTACTTAAAAAAATCGTTTTATTATTCAGACCTTAAAAGGTACCTCTTGAACAATTTTGAGCCATTTTAAATTTTGAGTTTAATTTCAACCACGCTACTAGATAGGCTTAGATCTTTAAAAAAATCCTAAAATCTATTTTAAGACCGTTTTTGAATGATTTTTAAGCGTTTTTAATCATTTTTAAGAGAAAATTATCGATTTGATCCTTACTTTGTTTCATTTCACTTTGACAATGATTTAAAAATAATCTTCTGGGGTTAAATTTGGCCGTGTATTAAACAAATATTTTCTTTTCCAAGTCAGACTTTGTTGCGACTTCAAAGCTTATGGTTTAAGTTTATTCGATGACGATAACGAGGTTGTAGAAAAACTAAACATTTTGAATGCAAATAAAAATACTTAAAAATGAATGGAGAAAAATATAGAATAATAATAAAAATAATTATGGGCAGAAGAATGTTAATTTGTTTATGGATTTGTTGACATTGACAATGGAATCTTTACAAAAAAATTTGTCTAATTTTTCCAAAATTATATCATAAATAGAGATACTTGGTTCAAAATAATCATAATGACAAAACAATATGAAAACGGCTTCGATTGTTCGCTGTTAGTTATTTTAAAATTTGCAGATGGCATCATCATCATATTTTTTTAATTTTTTGTTTAATTTTCAATATATTTTTTTGTATAAAGTTTTCTGCATAAAAACAGAAAACAGGGAAATGTGTTAGTTTAATTCAGTATTCAGTTTAAAATTTGAGGTTTGCAGTTTCAGGATAAAAGTTCAAAATTTTCAACCCCA
>NC_068938.1:214752183-214847013 GCF_016801865.2 Culex pipiens pallens | reverse complement strand
GTGAGAGGCTAGATTTTTCGACAAACTATTTTTTCTTAAAAGCTTCATTAATAACCAACAAAAAGCCTTCAAGAAAACCTATTCTGTTTGTTTGCAGTTTTTTTTATACCACCTTACTTTGGCCAGAACCACTCAAACGGTTAAATAAAAAAAAATCGTGTCTTATTATCTAGACCTTAGACGGAACCTTCTGAACAATTTTGAGGCCCCGTTACTAGATAGGCTTCGATCTACAAAATTTTAGATTTGATCATTACTTTGTTTCATTTGACTTTGACAATGATTTAAAAAAAAATCTTCTGGGGTCAAATTTGACCGTGTTTTAAACAAATATTTCCTTTTTTATGTCAGACTTTGCTGCGACTGTTTTGCTTATGGTTTGAGTTTTTATAAAAAAATATTCAAAATATCTAAAAAGAGACTTGAGAATTATCTAGAACCAGCAAAAAGGCAAAAAAAACGATTAGAGGTTGTAGAGTAGGCTCTCAATGATTAATAAACACAAAAACTATACAATGTCATAATAAATGCAAATAAAATTATTTAAAAAACTTCCTTAACATTGGAAAAAAATCGAAGAAGAAATTTGGGCAGTATAGAGTTTACTTTCATATGAAATTGTTGACACTGGAATCTGTAAAACAATTTTTTTCTCTTTTTTTCAAAATTATATCATAAATGCAGTTATTTGGTCCGAAAAATTCAAAATGACTATAATATGAATTATTTGTTTATTTTTAAATTAGTTTTTTCTTCACAAATTTGTTTGCGTAAATACAGAAAACAGGCAATAGTATTAGTATTGTTAGCTTTTCCGTTTACAATTTGATAATCGCAGTTACAGAAAAAAAAAATTTAACCCCACATTCCCACCACAAAACGCGTCGTGTGTACACGAATTATAAACGATGATGACGGGAGAACGTTGCGTTCTGCCTGGTGAGATATCGTAGGTGCTCGGTGAAAATGGCTTGCGCTCCACCACGAGGGGGGTTGGTTTTTCTCGGGTGAGCTGCCACATTTTCCCCTCAAACGGAGGAGGGTGGAAAATTTCGAGCGAATAAAAAAACACACAAGAGTATGCAAAACAACCACCTGCGAGTGTGGGTGTGTGATATGCTGCTGCTTACCTTTGAGTGGGTTTTGATGTAAGGTGAAATGAGCCTTCGCAGAAGCTCCTGCTGGGTGGGGAGGGGTGGGTTCTTCCGGGTGGGCGGTTGACTGCTGCTCATGGGTGCGAAACAAACGTGGCGTGGGCGTGATGACGGCAATGAATTAAGGTGTGTGTTTCAGTTCTCAGGGGGGGGGGGGGGGGCTTTTTTCCGGCAGGCAGGCAGGTAAAAAGATTGGGTTCGTTTGCGACAAGTGTCGGCTCATTGGGGGGAAGTTTTCCAAGGGCACCCTCAAGCGTAGAGGAGGGAGTGTCTTTTTCGAGGGCTCCAAATGGTGACGACGAGGAGGAGAATTATTATGATTATTGCTGTTGTGTGCGTTGGTGTGTTTGCCACCACTCTGTTACACTGGTAATAAATGAAGATTGTGTGCGGTGATTTGGTACATGAGAGAAGGAAATGATCCAAGGGGGGTTGGAAACTTATGATTGTTGAGATGTTTGTTCTAAAAAGTAATTAACGTAGAATTGTTTGCAATTTGTTAAGCCTAATTGAAGCAAGTCTTGCCGTTTTTGCTAAGAGAATAAAAGAATCTAGAAGAAAATTGCTTTACCAAATTAAAACTGATCTTCTAAACTCCAAAACGGCTCATCTTTTACATAACAATTATGTCACTGCAACACTATAACCATTTCTACTCGAAATCAGAACAATACTTGTGGTTTTTCTAATCTCTCTTTTAAAGCTCTGCCCCCCAAAACTACCTCCAAAAAGCCGCGGGAAAAATAAATAAAACTCACCCCTTGTTATTTTTTTCACTCTCTCTCTTGTGTGTTAGCTGCAACCACCACAACCCACTTAAACTGATTGCATAATCCTGGCCCCGAATAAAAAACTTGTTCACTTTTCGTGCAACCGAAAATCTGCTCCCCGCTGCTGCTGTTGGCAATGACACGCAGGGAAATAAAAAAAAAACTATGTTTTTTTAGTTTTTGACCTGGAGCAACTTAAAAAAAAACTTTCATTTTGGGTTAAAAATCTTTGATATAAAAAAAACAGAATTTTGAAAAAAACATCGAAATATTTCATAAACAAAGTATAAAAAATAAGACACTTTCAAATCCCTCACTAGAAACTTCTATTGTATTTCCCCTTCCAAACAGTGTGCACAGTTTTGTGATGGGGTGTGGTGAGAGGGTGACACTAGAAATATTGCCCTAGTCACGGTTAGATTTTTTACCACCTTCGTCCCCTCCACCCTTTCCCACATCCCACACTGACAAGAGACACAAATGGAGTTGAAATGGTTCACAAGTGCTTTTATCACGAGCGTTTTTATGTTTGGTTCTTTTTATTTTGTTTTCCCCAATAGAAAGCAAGGAGAAAATTCCGGGTTGCAGCAAAACAAGGTGCATGATTTATTGAGCTTTTTGGGGCAAGGGATGATCTTATGGTAGTTTGGTTTTGCCTGTCATAAGCTTCAAATTGTTTGAAAAATTCCAGAATTTAGAAACATTTATGTAAAAATCTGACCAATTTCAAATAAACTGAATTAGTAACTTATTGAACGTATGACGTTTGCCGCTGTTGCCTTATTATTTAAGTTGTTACAAATCAAATTTAACCCATTTCAACCCAACCCCGCCTTTAGACGGGCTTCGATTTGAGAAATCGCCAAAAATCAATATTTCAACCAATTTTTGATCTTTAAAAAGCATTGTAAAGAAAAAACTCTTAAAATTTTAGAAAATTTATGGGATGCAAGTTTCACTTGTTTTAGGTGACTGCCAATGTTTTTAAAAATGTAATTTTTTTCGGGGGCAACTTTGGCTGTGTTTTTTACTAACATTTTCTATATTTTGAGTATAAAAGTATGCAGTAATTTTTCTAGTGCCCCAAACTATGCTTCTATGCATTTTTTTTACAATTAAAATGATAATGGTGCCTTTCTATAGCATACAATGAAAAAAAAAAACTAAAATTGAAAAACTGACTGTAAAAACATGAACAAATAAGATAGGCAAAATGAAATGATAGGAGGTGGTAGAATAGCACAAACACTACCAAAAACAAACATAAACTAAACAAGATAAATGCAAATTAAAATACTAAAATTAAAACAAGAAAAACATAAAACAAGAGAAGTAAAGTTTTTCGCAGAACAAAAGTTGCTGAAAATGACCTCCTCAACACGAGAAAAATATGAAAAAATCGAAAAAAAATTTGAGCAGTAGAGGATTAACTTTTTTAAATAATATTTTCCTTGGTTGATATCAAAATTGAGGAGCAAGCTTAATTTTTAAAAATATTTTGAGTTAAAAGTAAAAAATGCTTGTAAAATTTCCAAGACATTTAAAAAAATTAAGATTTCATCCATTTATCTATTTAAGCAAATTTCATAAATATAAGGAATTAGCACTAAGCAAAAATAGATTTTGAAAAATCGTAAATAAATTGATAATGGAAGCTAAAGTTTTTTCAAAATTCAAATTTCACAATTTATCGGAAGTTGTTGGTTAAATTTTTAATGCCAAACATCTGAAAAAAACGTAATTTTAAATTGCTTTTTTCGAATAATATAATAACTACATGAGAAGTGAGTTATCATAGAATTAGTAATAAATACGAAGGAAAATTATAAAAAAAATAAGTTAGTAGATGCCCACATTTTAAATGCTGCAAAACCCGTAAGAAATTAAATTAAACTGAATTAATCACATATAATAATCATTGTTCGGGCTGTCGATGAGTTTTTGTTAACTTATGAGTAATTTTTTTTGAGATAACCTGTTTTTTTTGCATTTTTATTTCTAGACTGAAACTTTTTTGGTATGTGAAAATGCAAAAATCAGTATCTTTCGAAGAATTTTTGAAATCGATTTGATGTCAAAGTTCAGTTGTAGGTATGATTGAAGACTTAATATAAAAATGATACACGAGATTTTGTTTTTCTGGTTTTTGAAAAGTTGTTTTTTTTAATAAAAATTGATTCTAAAAAAAAACTTTATTTTTATACTTCAAAAATTTTTCTTCTCAGATATTTCGAGATATAAAAAATATATATTTAAAAAAAAACAAAAATATCCTGAAATATTTTTTTTATTATAAAATCAAATCCATATAATTTATAAAAAAATCTTGATTTTAAGATTGCATACATTAAAAAAAACACCAAAAATAAAAAAAAACTTTTTAGCATTCCAAAATCCGACATCAAGTTTCCTTTTTTATAACTTGAAGTAATAGCCAATTTTCCATTTATTAATTTTTTGGAAATAGTGTCTAATTTCCGAAAAAATTCAAACTGATTTTGCAATGTTGAATAATGTTTTTGTATTAATTTTCAATACTTTCCAATGAAAAAAAGTCTAACCTCGATTATCTAAAAGCATTGAAAAATTTCACTCTCTTTTCATTGTCTCATTTTTTGATTTTCGAGCTTAAGTTTGACCGTAAACTACGCTAGTGAGCAGGGATGGAAGTATCACAAGAAAATCTTTTTCGCTTGCGAACTTTCTTCGCCGGCAAAAGAGAGAGAATATAATGGCCGTGTTCCTTTACAATTTTTTTCTCTTGGTGAATGTCAAAAGATTTTATTTTATTGAAGATTTTTCCATCGCTGCTAGTGTTATTCTGAATTTTTAAATCTAATGCCAGGGATTTAATATTTAAAAATGCATTTTGTAATTTAATCTGCAATCAACTTTTCAAATTTGACTTAAATGGGGTCGCAGAACTCTAATTTTCTGTTAAAAGTAAGAAAATTTAAAAAATACTTTGACATTTTTTTTGCTCAATCGAGGACTGGATAATCGAATCTGGACTTATTTTTTTTTAAATCAAGAATAACTTGTAAACTAACAAGTTGTCGTATCCAATAAACCAACAAATAATTTGAAATGGCTTATATTACACTTACTTTTGTTATTTTCATCTATTAGGCTGGATTTTAAAATGAAATAAAACATTTTTTACCTGTTTGATATTTTAGCCTAGATTTACTATTTATTCGAAAAATCATAACATGATAAAAGATTTGTTTCCCTTTCTAGAATGTCAATCAATTTCTAGTGACAAAAAGTGATCATCAACAAAAAAATGTTTTCCACGCATATTTTTTTTTTGATGCTGTTCTCATCTATATCTAGATCTTAACCGAAGACGATCGATAAAAAAAACTTCTTAAAAAATACAGATTTTTAAATTTTCGGATACGATTTTAGTATGGACAGCTGCCAAAATTTGTATGTAAAATGACATGCAAAATGGCTTCTTTAGCCAAAAAACTAAAATTTAAAGGATGACTCATTTCGTAAAGAATTGCTCTAATTAAATAAGAATTATATTTTAATGCTGTGGTTTTACCTGAAACCAATAAATTATGAATTTTGGTCTTTTTTACATTTTATAGAACACTGCAAAGTCATGTGTGTGTTTCTGGTTAAATGATGTGTATTACCTTATTATTCTGTTTTATAAAAATGGACAGAACTTCTAGAAGGTTGTTTTATGTTAAAAGTAGAAGACAAAAAATGTCACCATAAGGCCTTTTATAGCAATACATTTTCGAGGGAAAATCTGTGCAGAATCTGCACTGCAGATTCACAACAACGCAAACTGCAATAAAAAGCTAAAAGTAGCAGCACTTTCCAGTAACTTTAACCATTACGTAAAGCAGGCTACGCTCGATGCAAATTAATCGAAAAAGGTAGCTGCTTGAAGTTAAACTGCATCCAGCTGAGAGTAAAGTGAGGCCGTAAAGTGATTGGAGTGCGACAAAATTTAATTTCCGCCAGCAGCAGCACCACCTGCACGTGCCATCATAAACTTGCAGCAATTTGAAAAAGTTGAAGAAAGTTTACTTTGCTATGTTTTTTTTTTCCAAAATGTCATAATTTGCCTTTTTAATATTTTTTTTTTCGATTTTTCATATTTGATTAAACTAACACAAATGCTTAAAGTTTATTTTAAGCCGTTTTCAAAACTTATTTCAGCATTTTCCCCTTTAAAGCTTCCTCGTAATCGTCACCCACCTTTAATTCCGATCGAAAGCTGCTTCTGACTAACTCTCACACACACACACCCACTCACCTTGGCAGCACCAGCTATCAAGGCTTCACCTAATTGAAAACTCTCGCGAGCGCCATAAACTTTTCGGCCTTGTGCCACCCAAACGCTCACACACCACGTGGTGGCACGAGTTTTCTCAACCGTGTCAAATTGTCGAAGCAAAACGCTTTTCCTCCGACTTTTTCCGGGAGGTGAAAAATCTCTCCCGCGCTAAGCACTTTTTGAACCCTCGACTGAAAATCGCTTTTTCTTATGCTTTTTTGAAGGTTTTTTTTTGTTGTTTTGATGATTTTTCTGATTTTAAAAAAATTAATGGTGGACAATTTAATTTTAAAAAATAAAAATTGAAAGTTAACCTGAAATAAATATTAGGTGAAAAAAGTTGAGGGTTAACGGGAGGCAGCACCATCCCTTAGTAGGTTTCCACCGAAAAACAAAATAAGAAAAAAAACGCAACCCACGTGGGGATAAATTGTATGTGTTTGAGCGCCACGTGTGTGCACAAAAGTGTGTGTTTTTGAAAACAAAAAAAAAGAGAAAGGAAAAAATTTAGCAACGAGTGGGAAAATAAAGCAGCCCGTCGAGGAAAAAAGAAAGCGGCACGTTTTTCGCTAACATTGTTTGCGCGCACTTCCTGGAAGGTCGGCGGCGTCGGCGTCGGAAGGCTTTGAAGTGGAAATTCAATGGATGAGCTTACGGCGGGAAGGTGTTGATGAAAGGGGTGGGGGCGTGAACCCCACGTTTGCATCCCCTTTTTTAGGGGCACATAAACTCTCGAGACATATGCCAGCCAGGTGAAAAACAAAAGCTCTTGTTTCGTTAAAATGGGAAAAAACATGGAAAACAGCTGCTTGAACTTTTTTTGCATCCTTTTTTCATGAAAAGTTAGGAAACACTTGAAAATTTGGCGATCTTTTTTAAGCTGTAAAAATTCACTTAATAAGAATATTTGAAAATAAAACAAATAAAAATAAAAAAGAAAATTCTAACAATAAAAGATTACGAATGACCACCCTAATTAAACTGTTTTACATCGAAAAAAAAGAAAAAAATCAGCATTGGCAGCGACCCACCTCGAAACGATGAGTTTTTCATCTCCAACGTTGCAAAGTTAATGGACGGGCCCCCTCCTGTGTGTGTGTGAGTGTGTACGTGTGCGCCGGAGGGAGTTTGTTGAGCTCTCGTGGAAGCAAATTGAGTTTTGAGAACTCGATTAATGGATTTGGACCAGAAGTTGGCGTGGTTTCAGCTCGATGGAAATAAAGCTGTGTTAAAGTGTTAGTACTCAAGCTAGAATTACCAAATGGAAAACTGATTTTTTTTTAACATTTTTACTTATTAATTTGACTTGGTTTAAAAAATTGGAAGTGATGTTTTCTATCTCTATCATATAATTTTGGGGCTGTTGCAAACATTTTGCATTTTTTTTAACTAAGACAGGGTTAGTGATTTTTGACGAATTATTTTTTATGGTTTTGCCCGACTTACAAAAATTAACCACAGATCACTTCTAACTCTTAAATATGTATAAAAATGTATTTTGTTTTTAAATTTAAATTAATGTTATATTCAGTGTCATTATGAAAAAAAAAATATTTTTTCATCATAGTGGAAAAACCCGATTTAATCCCACCTGGGGTTAGATAGAGCCTTTCTTACAAAAGGAAGATAACGGCAGTTGAATTTTTTTTCAAAGAAATAGCAAAATAAAGAATGGTCCATTCATGAATTTATTAAAAAATCAACATGATTTTTTCAAATAACTGAAAAGCGCTCGATTTTCAAAAGCAGAACAACTTATTTTTGAGGCAGAGAATAAGCTCACAATTTGCGATGTTCGTAATGTTTTCTGCCTATCGATAAATTGATCGTATTCTCTGAATGTTCTGAATGAATTAACGAGAAAACAAAATAATTCCGTCTTGCTCCAGAGCGTTAAAGTGGTTACAAAATGACTGGCAGAAAGTGTTTCCACACCCGAGATTTTGCCGTGTTGTAAACGATGTAACGGAAAAGTCGCTTAAAAGTTCTTGAAAGCTTTAAAACGCCTACTGGAATTCACTAAACTGACATTTAGGCGTTAGGCAAAATTGTGAGCTTTTAATAAGCAAGCCAGAAAATTATGTAGTATGCATTTAGGCGTTTTTGGGATTGGCTCGATTATGGTCTGGGTTATGATATGGAGAAAAAAAATTAGATGAAATGCCAAAGGAATAGTTTTGGAATTTGGTGAAAAATTAGCCTTTACCTTTTTTAGGGGTTTTTTTTGCCTCACAGTAAATTAGTCCAACAGTTGTAAATCAAGAACCACATTACCGACATGGATGAAAATTTGGGAGGATGTAGGGCTCAAAAAATGCAATTTTTCGGATAAATAAACGATTTCAATATTTCAATTTTCGACCGAATTTTTATTTGAAAACCACCTGATCAGGTGAAAACATACTCCGAGTCCCCTAAAAAAATGGATAAATTCAAATTTGGTATGGAACTGGTTCAGGTTCAGCACATCCCCTTTCAAATGCGCCCAAGAGAGCTTAAATCCATAATGTGGGCTCTGAGAAACCCCCTACCACAAAATTGAGCACTTTTTTACCACACACGGACGTCACGCGTGCTCTACGGTAAATTGATCCCCAAAATTCGGATATTGGAGATAGACCAATTCTGTCATTGTCAATCGATCGGGCGTCAAAAATCGATCGTCCATGATTTTTGCAGATTTTTCGAATGAATATTTCTCGAGAAATGATTGGATTACGAAGCTTGATTTTGAGTCGGAGCCAAAAGCAAACCCTATACCTTTCTTTAGTAAGAAAGGCAAAACGTCCAATCTGCTATGCTTTATTACTACCGCTATCTTAAAGAGCTCTTAATTTATGTATAAATGTATTTTGCAACCAATTTGATTCTTTCAAAATGCTTTGTATTTTTTGTCAATTCAACAAATGCGGTGATTTCTATTTCTCAGGTACAAAAACAATGGTATTAGGGAAACTTTAATCGCTCCTTCGTTTGGAGGTAAAATTATATTTTTTCCAACACAAAAGATTTACCCATTCCCACATGTAAAATTACTCTGATATTTTTTACTGTATAACGAATTTAAAGTTCTTTCAATTTAATTGTGGAAATGTTTAAATTTTTGGTACTGAGTAATTATCTACGTTTTCACAAATTTAGTTTTTTACATTTTTTGTTTAGAAAGAAGCTTTTACTAGTCTCCATACAATTTGACAGGCTTAAAACAGACATTTAAATTTAAAAAAATCTGCATCTTGTGAAGAATATTATTAGACCGATGTGTTTTTTTTTGGCATTTTATATCATTTTTAAAGGAAAGAGCAATTGTCATTTTGTGTACCGTGGGAAATTGAACCAACAGATACCGTGAAATCGTCATTTAAAAACAGCATTATTTTCTAAGTGCTTTTTCAATTCTTCAATGCTTCAATTCTACAATTTGATGAAATTTTTCACTTTTCAAACTAGTTTCTGGTTGGCTATTTAATTAGTGTTGGGTTGCTTTGATAAAATTAGATAAAAAATGGATGAAGAAAAGAATCGTTAAGGTTTTTTGAAAGATATGAAGCAAAACAAACAAAGAAGAACATAGTAACAAAGAAATATGAATTGAAAATGCACAAAAAGCAATGATAGAAAATAATAATAAGAATATCTTTCTATGATTGAAACAAAACAAATATGAGTAGTTTTCTACATTCTACAAAATTTGTCCATGAATTTTTATTTATTGAATTTTGGATCACTTGTTTTTCCATACAAGTCTAAATACAATTTTGGGGGCCAATAAGTATGTAAATGTATGACATTTTGAAATTACTGAGAAGGGATTTTCAGATCGCATTGATGTCTTTGGCAAAGTTGTAGGTTATGATTAGGACTTTTCGGAAAAAAATGATACACAGAAAAAAATCCGATTTGTATTAAATTTGTTATCACTAATTATTAAATTCCCTAAATATGTGTTTTTATTATTTTTATTGGTTCTATGTTACTCGAAAAAACATGTGATGTAATGTGTAAAATCTGGTTAGGAAGATATGAATTTTTGAACAAAAATGTGTTTTTGGGAAAATATTGAAAGCATTTAAAAAAAAAAAACTTAAAGCACCCCTGAAAATAAAAAAGTGAAAACCGAGAAAATTTAAAAAATCTCTCTGTGACTTTGAAATCGGGAAATTTGTTTCTGAGAAACTGCCTCACAAAGAATTTAAATCGATGAAAATGATTTTCTTTAACTGAAACATATCTGTAATTACTCGCATTAGAATATTTTTTGATAACGGTATTTGTGAATGACCCCCGAACAAATTTAACACAAATTTATGTCGAAGGGAAGCACGAGCACCCGAGCCCCGCCCCCCCCCCTCTCCAATGGGGTTGCAACATACATCTTTTATATTTACAGCACATTTTTTAAGCTTTTAAGCTAAAAAAATATTGCTATGTTTAACCCTCTACTGGCAAATTTTTTTTAGATTTTTTTTTATTTTTCACGTGTTCAGCAGGTCATTTTGAGCAAAATTTACTTCTCTTGTTTATTTTTTTTTTATTTTTCTTGTTTCATTTTAAGTATTTTAATTTGCTTTTGTAGTAAATGTTTTTTTTTCTGATAGTATTTAGCTTACTCTAAAACCTCCTATCATTACCTTTTGCCTATCAAGTTTCTAGTATTTTCATGTTTTAACAGTCACTTATTAATTTCTTGCTTGTTTTTCACATTTTCTACTGTAGAACGATACGATTGTCATTTAAATTGTAAAAAATGCTTAGAGGCTTAGTTTGGTACACTACACAAATTACTGCATACTTATTTTCACACAATATAGAGATAATGTTAGGAAAACACAGCCAAAGTGACAGAAAAAAATGGCATGAATTAGAATTTTCTTAAATTTTAAGAGTTCTTCTTTCCAAAAATAAAAAAAAAATTGTTGAAAATTGATTTTAAACGTTTTTTTACGAACAAAGTCCACCTAGGATGGGGTTGGGTTGTAGAGGGTTGTTACGTGCGTAACGCAAGGAACGCATAAAAGTGTTCTTAACTTTTTTTTGCTTTTTTACTTCGTAAATTTTTCACAGAATTGAGAAAGAGTGACATTCGTAACTGCTTTGAAACTCATAAACGTCATAATGTAATACACTGTAACAAATATTTTTTTATAATCGCTTTGACTAAGTTGTTCTGATATGTTTATGTTTTTACAACCAAAAATTAAACAAAAAATTGTTGAAAATTTACGTTTGCTAGAATATAAATAACTTTTTTCTCAAATAAAGATAGAAAGCTTTACAAAGTATTAAAAAAAACAAGAAAAACAGTGCATAATGCATTAACTCAAAGCTTTTACAGCACAGTTTACATTTGACCTTTACAAAAAAATTTAAAGCGTAAAAAAAATCCACGACCCAGCTGCGCGTACACGAGAGAGATCAAACGCAGCTCAAACGCTAAATAGCAGAAACGCACACAAAAAAAACACAACTCGTTCAAAAACTTCAAAAGCTTGGCAACCTTACAAATTGCTGAATGGCTTTTGAGCGCGCCACTGCGAGGGGCACTTTCGTGAACGAGGGGAGGGAAATTGTGCAAAAAGCTTTTTGAAGTTTCGATGCAAACGCGGCAAAGGTGCTGCAGTTGATTGTGCACGAGCGGATTTGAAACATTTAAATGAGGGGAATTTTAAAATGAGTAATGTTTACGACAGAATTGTTTTCATATTTTCAAGATTGTTTGATAATTTCAATTGAATTTATTGTTTGAGTTTTTTTCAAAGTATACTATAAATTGTCATGTGAGCTTAACAACACTGTCCATTTCTACGGAAATTTTCTTTTCACACAACTCTTAAGATAAAAGTCGTGTTAACACTTACACACACTCTCCGCCCCCTTTGTACTTGCTCGAAAGATGATGATGATTAATGTCTCCGCCGGTCAGAATGTGAAATGTCCTACTTAGAACCTCTCTCTCAACGACGCGGGGGCTGGCGCTGATTAGCACGTGATTAGCGCGTGGCTCTGACATGGAAACGTTGTTAATTTATTATTTAGCACGAAGGAATCTGCTTGATTTATGGTCGAATGTACGTTCCTGCTCGAGGAATTTCCGGAAATCCAAGTGGTCAACGGTGTAGGTGGCGCTGCTTCTTTTTTTGCCATAAATTTATCGCCAAGTCCATTTGTCATCCCTGGCGTCGCGTCGTGTGTCCCTGCTGCCCCCCCCTCGGAGAAGGAATTCCATTTCAATTTAAGTTTATGCATTTATCATGCCAATTTAAATCTGAGAGCTCTTAAAATTTACGCACTGTTAGTCTTTTTTTCGCTTGCCGAACGCCAGCCGGCTCTGATTGTACAAATGTGCTCTCTCTTCTAGCAAGGATAATGAAGAAAAATGGCTCCTCCTCGAGGGGCTATGCAAAAAAGTTTCTGAAAGGTGGGTGGGGTCAAATGGACCTCTGATTTCAAATATCAATATTACTTTGGTTTTTGAAAGACCTTTCGCAAATTTCACAACAAACTTAAAAAAAGAAAAAGTTATTTAACCCTACATTCCCCTTCAAGCAAAACATCCAATCCAAGCGGAAATTTATCAAGACAACGCCAGAAGAGAAATCGTTTGTGTAATACTCGAAAGTTGTAATGCATTATGAATCTTTAATTTTGAGGGTCGTTCCAGAAGTGCTGGGCTCAACCCGAAGGCCATTTCAAAAATTCTTTGATGTTCCATTTCCAATTTCTTCAGCATTTTTCTAAAACAAAGAAAATGTGAAATATTTCGATGAAAAAATAACTTGAATTATTCATTACTACTCCCGAGCCAGGAAACGAATAAAGAACCCAATTAACCCACCGGAAACTGCTCGCAGAAAAGCGAACTAAAACGTATTTCACCCACTCCCCCCAAAGGAAACAAGCTTTCCTTTCATACAGCTTCGAGTCAACAACATTTCTTGTTATGACGAGACCCCCTAAATGATTCACCTTTTGTAACTCACTTTCCAGTGAATGATGGTCATTTTAAAATTCACCCGGAGTTTCCCGGGAAACGGAAATGAAACATTTTGGGAAGCATTTTCGAGCGGAACCAGCAACCAAAAAAAAAAAAAAAAATACTGCAAAATGAAAAGAAAAAACCACGTTGAACCTTGCTTCTGGGGAGGCTGATCCTTGGGCAGCAAAAAGGTACAATCGGAAATCTTTCTTTCTGGAACACAAAGGGACCCATGAAAAGGACCTTATGGGAACATTTGCCCGGAGGGGGTCTTTGGCTTTGTTCTAGGGACAAACACGTGGAGAGTTACAGGGAAGGTTGAAATACTTGAAGTCTTGTATAAAAAGTCTAAAGAGTTTTATTGTTTGGTATTTTTACTTTTTTTTCTATTTTTCCGAATTTTCTTCTTTTTTAGATTTTTTCCTAGTTCGATCATGTTTTTTTCATAATTCATCTATTTTTATCATTTTTTTTCAAGTTCATAAATTTTTGTCTTGTTTTATTAACATTTATCCAATTGTTTCTTATTTTTTCATTTCTTGCCAATTTTACCCAATTTCATTTATTTTTTCCAATTTTATCCAATGGTATCAATATTTTTCAATTTTATCCAATTTTATCCAACTGTATCCAATTTTATCGAATTTTATCCAAATTTATCCAATTTTATCAAATTTTACCCAATTTTATCCAATTGTATTCAATTGTATCCAATTTTATCCAATTTTATCCAATTTTATCCAATTTTATCCAATTTTATCCAATTTTATCCAATTTTATCCAATTTTATCCAATTTTATCCAATTTTATCCAATTTATCCAATTTTATCCAATTTTATCCAATTTTATCCAATTTATCTAATTTTATCCAATTTTATCCAATTTTATCCAATTTTATCCAATTTTATCCAATTTTATCCAATTTTATCCAATTTTATCCAATTTTATCCAATTTTATCCAATTTTATCCAATTTTATCCAATTTTATCCAGTTGTATCTAAATTTATCCAATTTTATCCAATTTTACACAATTTTATCCAATTTTATACAATTTAATACAATTTAATCCAATTTTATCCAATTTAATCCAATTGAATCCAATTTTGTCCAATTTAATACAATTTAATCCAATTTAATCCAATTTAATCCAATTTAATCCAATTTGATCCAATTTAATCCAATTTGATCCAATTTAATCCAATTTAATCCAATTTAATCCAATTTAATCCAATTTAATCCAATTTAATCCAATTTAATCCAATTTAATCCAATTAAATCCAATTTAATCCAATTTAATCCAATTTAATCCAATTTAATCCAATTTAATTCAATTAATCCTATTTTATCCAATTTTATCCAATTTTATCCAATTTTTTCCAATTTTATCTAATTTTATCCAATTTTATCCAATTTTATCCAATTTTATCCAATTTTATCCAATTTTATCCAATTTTATCCAATTTTATCCAATTTTATCCAATTTTATCCAATTTTATCCAATTTTATCCAATTTTATCCAATTTTTTTCCAATTTCAAAAAAAATTTATCCAATTTTATCAAATTTTATCCAATTTTATTCAATTTTATTCAATTTTATCCAATTCTATCCAATTCTATCCAATTTAATTCAATTTAGCCTAATTTTATTCAATTTAATCCAATTTAATCCAATTTAATCCAATTTAATCCAATTTAATCCAATTTAATCCAATTTAATCCAATTTAATCCAATTTATTCCAATTTAATCCAATTTAATTCAATTAATCCAATTTTATCCAATTTTATCCAATTTTATCCAATTTTATCCAAATTTATCCAAATTTATCTAATTTTATCCAATTATATCCAATTTTATCCAATTTTATCCAATTTTATCCAATTTTATCCAATTTTATCCAATTTTATCCAATTTTATCCAATTTTATCCAATTTTATCCAATTTAATACAATTTTATCCAATTTAATTCAATTTAGCCTAATTTTATTCAATTTTAAGCAATTTTATCCAATTTTAAAAAAGTCAAAAAAGTCAAAAAAGTCAAAAAAGTCAAAAAAGTCAAAAAAGTCAAAAAAGTCTAAAAAGTCAAAAAAGTCAAAAAAGTCAAAAAAGTCAAAAAAGTCAAAAAAGTCAAAAAAGTCAAAAAAGTCAAAAAAGTCAAAAAAGTCAAAAAAGTCAAAAAAGTCAAAAAAGTCAAAAAAGTCAAAAAAGTCAAAAAAGTCAAAAAAGTCAAAAAAGTCAAAAAAGTCAAAAAAGTCAAAAAAGTCAAAAAAGTCAAAAAAGTCAAAAAAGTCAAAAAAGTCAAAAAAGTCAAAAAAGTCAAAAAAGTCAAAAAAGTCAAAAAAGTCAAAAAAGTCAAAAAAGTCAAAAAAGTCAAAAAAGTCAAAAAAGTCAAAAAGTCAAAAAAGTCAAAAAAGTCAAAAAAGTCAAAAAAGTCAAAAAAGTCAAAAAAGTCAAAAAAGTCAAAAAAGTCAAAAAAGTCAAAAAAGTCAAAAAAGTCAAATAAGTCCAAAAAAATCAAAAAAGTCACAAAAGTCAAAAAAGTCAAAAAAGTGAAAAAAGTGAAAAAAGTGAAAAAAGTGAAAAAAGTGAAAAAAGTCAAAAAAGTCAAAAAAGTCAAAAAAGTCAAAAAAGTCAAAAAAGTCAAAAAAGTCAAAAAAGTCAAAAAAGTCAAAAAATTCAAAAAAGTCAAAAAAGTCAAAAAAGTCAAAAAAGTCAAAAAAGTCAAAAAAGTCAAAAAAGTCAAAAAAGTCAAATAAGTCCAAAAAAATCAAAAAAGTCACAAAAGTCAAAAAAGTCAAAAAAGTGAAAAAAGTGAAAAAAGTGAAAAAAGTGAAAAAAGTGAAAAAAGTGAAAAAAGTGAAAAAAGTGAAAAAAGTGAAAAAAGTGAAAAAAGTGAAAAAAGTGAAAAAAGTGAAAAAAGTGAAAAAAGTGAAAAAAGTGAAAAAAGTGAAAAAAGTGAAAAAAGTGAAAAAAGTGAAAAAAGTGAAAAAAGTGAAAAAAGTGAAAAAAGTGAAAAAAGTGAAAAAAGTGAAAAAAGTGAAAAAAGTGAAAAAAGTGAAAAAAGTGAAAAAAGTGAAAAAAGTTAAAAAAGTGAAAAAAGTGAAAAAAGTAAAAAAAGTAAAAAAAGTGAAAAAAGTGAAAAAAGTGAAAAAAGTGAAAAAAGTGAAAAAAGTGAAAAAAGTAAAAAAGTGAAAAAAGTGAAAAAAAACTGATAAAACTGAAAAAACTGAAAAAACTGAAAAAACTGAAAAAACTGAAAAAACTGAAAAAACTGAAAAACTGAAAAAGCTGAAAAAACTGAAAAAACTGAAAAAACTGAAAAAACTGAAAAAACTGAAAAAACTGAAAAAACTGAAAAAACTGAAAAAACTGAAAAAACTGAAAAAACTGAAAAAACTAAAAAAAACTGAAAAAACTGAAAAAACTGAAAAAACTGAAAAAACTGAAAAAACTGAAAAAACTGAAAAAACTGAAAAAACTGAAAAAACTGAAAAAACTGAAAAAACTGAAAAAACTGAAAAAACTGAAAAAACTAAAAAAACTGAAAAAACAGAAAAAAACTGAAAAAACTGAAAAAACTGAAAAAACTAAAAAAACTGAAAAAACTGAAAAAACTGAAAAAACTGAAAAAACTGAAAAAACTGAAAAAAACTGAAAAAACT
Organism: Culex pipiens pallens; assembly: GCF_016801865.2. Lineage (NCBI taxonomy): Eukaryota > Metazoa > Arthropoda > Insecta > Diptera > Culicidae > Culex > Culex pipiens. The sequence continues at coordinate 214,830,147 of NC_068938.1, read as the reverse complement.
GAAAAAACTGAAAAAACTGAAAAAACTGAAAAAACTGAAAAAAATGAAAAAACTGAAAAAACTGAAAAAACTGAAAAAAGTGAAAAAAGTGAAAAAAGTGAAAAAAGTGAAAAAAGTGAAAAAAGTGAAAAAAGTGAAAAATGTGAAAAAAGTGAAAACAGTGAAAAAAAAGTGAAAAAAGTGAAAAAAGTGAAAAAAGTGAAAAAAGTGAAAAAAGTGAAAAAAGTGAAAAAAATGAAAAAAGTGAAAAAAGTGAAAAATATGAAAAAATTGAAAAAATTGAAAAAATTGAAAAAAGTCAAAAAAGTCAAAAAAGTCAAAAAAGTCAAAAAAGTCAAAAAAGTCAAAAAAGTCAAAAAAGTCAAAAAAGTCAAAAAAGTCAAAAAAGTCAAAAAAGTCAAAAAAGTAAAAAAAGTCAAAGATGTCAAAAAAGTCAAGGTCACAATAGTCAAAAAAGTCAAAAGAGTCAAAAGAGTCAAAAAAGTCAAAAAAGTCAAAAAAGTCAAATAAGTCAAAAAAGTCAAAAAAGTCAAAACAGTCAAAAAAGTCAAAAAGGTCAAAAAAGTCAAAAAAGTCAAAAAAGTCGAAGAAGTCAAAAAAGTCAAAAAAGTCGAGAAAGTCAAAAAAGTCAAAAAAGTCTTAAAAGTCAAAAAAGTCAAAAGAAAGAAGATTGAATGAAAAGTGAAAAGTGAAATGTGAAAAGTATGAAGTGAAAAGTGAAAACTGAAAATAAATTCAGAAACTTTCAAACATAACTGTAACTACAAAAATCATCACAATTCAACTTTAGAAAATCCCTCCTTTAAATGTTTTATGATGGAAATTGTGACGACTCTAGAACGTCTATGACGGTGACGACGACGACAACGAATGAAACTTTATCGACCATAAAAGAGCATTATCGTGTGTTTTGTTTCTGGCCCATAAAATAACCTCCGGCGGTTACAGAATCCCATCGCAAAACAGCATCCCATCGCATGTTAGTGATATGTGCTATTGAAATTCAAAAACATTCAAAAGGATCATCGGAATGAGAACTTTGGAAAAGGTTGGAATAATGAAAACATGAATATTGTTTTGAGTTGAAATGCATGATTTTTTTAAATTCAATGAAAAGTAGAAAAGTAAAATTCAGAACTCCTACAAGACTCACTTTGCAAAGTTACTTGATGCGTTCTCTTTGCATAACGTTTGTATTTGTGCACTAGATTTAATTAAAATTCCATTCTGAAAGTAGCCTTAGCTCTCCAATGCCCCATCCATTTCTGACGCATAACTTTGCTGTCAGACTTCTAATGAGTGAACCAACTTCCAGGAACTTTCGGGTAAATCATCTTTCATTCACTAAAACCCAGACTAGCTCCTTACGGTGAAATTTCAGCAAACTTCCTACTCTCTGCAAAAAGTTAGCCGACTAACTTGGTGTTTATCTAGCGCAAGTCCAACAATGGCCAAATCAAATATTCCAACCGTCGAAGAAGTGCGTCAATTTGTTTATGCAAAAATGAATATCTCTCCGTCTGTTCACAGTTTTGGTATTCCGACTTGGCATCGAATCAGAACTAATTGCAAACTCAAACGCAGGAAGCAGCATCGAGCGGAGGATAGGCTCAATTTCAGCAGGAAAAAAAAGAACAACTTTGGTTAGCCACCGGAATAGCTAATGAAAGTAATTAAAAGGGTAAACAATTTCCGGAACAAGATCGAAATACTTCGGCGACAGACTGTTCAGATCTTGTGTTTGAAATAAGGGTTGTTAGGTTTTGAACGGTCAATTCTATTTTAATTCAATTTTAAAACAATAAAATTTTCAAGTTTTAAAAAAGAATAAAAATATTTTTAAGGCACGATTATTTTCTTAAATAATTAAAGTTTTTTTAAGACCGGTTTACTTTATTTTTAAACAATTTAATTAGATTTGCTATCGATTATTAAACCAGCCAACATATAGGGCAAAAAACCACCAGCTGGCAACAAAACCCTTCACCCAGTTTCCAAAAGTTGATTGGATCCTTATTCCTATCAGTCGATCTTCATTAGCTTATCCTTGCTTTTCCTTTCTTCGGTTTTGTTCCCTCCCTTGCAAAAAAAAAAAACAAGATTTTGTTTTCCATTCATGCTTCTTCCCTCTCTACACCACGATATCAAAATAAATAAGCTTATTAGATTAACCCTAAAGACTCGTTGCGGTTTGCTGCTTTAGCTCCAATTTTTCGCCCTCCTCCCTCTTCTCTTCAGAGACATCCCCGGAGAGAACCGAGCTTCTTGCCGACGAGCTATCTATCATAACAAGAAGAAGGAATTTATAAGCAACCCTGGTCACGTTTCGGTTCACCTGATTAGTGGGGCGCTTGGTGAGGCTTTTTTTCTCGGAGGGGACCACCCCGAAAAAGGGTTCCTGTTTTTCTTGTTTTGCGTTATCCGATTTATCGCTAATTTTCTTGGGGCTGATTTTCATTATTTTTCTAAGGCTTAATCGTGCTTTGGAGGTGATGAATGGGGTGGAAAAGTTTGGTTTTTTTATACTTTTTATTTGCTGTGGGAAAACATGATTGAGGTTAGGGGAAAATTTGAGATTTAATTAGGTTATTAGCGTGATTAAGTTTGAAAGTAATTTTGGTTTAATTTACTTTGTGTGGGTTTCCGTCCGCCAAACTTCAAAGCAAACGATTTTCTTCATCTGGAGCGTTTGGTACGGTATGTCCAAGCATTGTTCCTCCTCTGTAGATTCTGTGAAAAGTGTTCGACGCCAACGAATTATTTCAAGAAAATCCACCGTGGTTAACCAAAATCAAACAAACAATACAACTCATATGTTTTTCCAGGACGCTTTCGCAGGACTGACTGCGTTTGTGTTAAATGACCAAAATGACCAAAATGACCAAAATGAGCAAAACGAGCAAAATGAGCAAAATGAGCAAAAAGGAGCAAAATGACCAAAATGACCAAAATGACCAAAATGAGCAAAACGAGCAAAATGAGCAAAATGAGCAAAAAGGAGCAAAATGAGCAAAATGACCTAAATACCAAAATGAGCAAAATGAGCAAAATGAGCAAAATGAGCAAAATGAGCAAAATGAGCAAAATGAACATAATGACCAAAATTCGCATTCGCATGGAGATGGTGAAAAATGACCAAAATGACCAAAATGACCAAAATGACCAAAATTACAAAAGTTACCAAAATGGCCAAAATGACCAAAATGACCAAAATTACCAAAATGACCAAAATGACCAAAATGACCAAAATGACCAAAATGACCAAAATGACCAAAATTACCAAAATGACCAAAATGACCAAAATGACCAAAATGACCAAAATGACCAAAATGATCAAAATGACCAAAATGACAAAAATGACCAAAATTACCAAAATTACAGGGGACACTTAATCCACTCAAAAATGGACAAAATGACCAAAATGAGCAAAATGACCAAAATGACCAAAATGAGCAAAATGAGCAAAATGACCAAAATGACCAAAATGACCAAAATGACCAAAATGACCAAAATGACCAAAATGACCAAAATGACCAAAATGACCAAAATGACCAAAATGAGCAAAATGAGCAAAATGACCAAAATGACCAAAATGACCAAAATGACCAAAATGACCAAAATGAGCAAAATGATCAAAATGAGCAAAATGAGCAAAATGACCAAAATGACCAAAATGACCAAAATGACCAAAATGACCAAAAGGAGCAAAATGACCAAAATGAGCAGAATGAGCAGAATGAGCAAAATGAGCAAAATGAGCAAAATTACCAAAATGAGCAAAATAACCAAAATGAGCCAAATGAGCAAAATTAGCAAAATGATCAAAATGACCAAAATTACCAAAATGACTAAAATGACCAAAATTACCAAAATGACCAAAATTACCAAAATTACCAAAATTACCAAAATTACCAAAATTACCAAAATTACCAAAATTACCAAAATTACCAAAATTACCAAAATTACCAAAATTACCAAAATTACCAAAATTACCAAAATTACCAAAATTACCAAAATTACCAAAATTACCAAAATTACCAAAATTACCAAAATTACCAAAATTACCAAAATTACCAAAATTACCAAAATTACCAAAATTACCAAAATTACCAAAATTACCAAAATTACCAAAATTACCAAAATGAGCAAAATTACCAAAATGACCAAAATTACCCAAATGACCAAAATGACCAAAATGACCAAAATGACCAAAATGACCAAAATGACCAAGATGACCAAGATGACCAAAAAGAACCAAAATGACCAAAATGACCAAAATGACCAAAATGACCAAAATGACCAAATTAGATTGGATTGGATTGGATTGGATTGGATTGGATTGGATTGGATTGGATTGGATTGGATTGGATTGGATTGGATTGGATTGGATTGGATTGGATTGGATTGGATTGGATTGGATTGGATTGGATTGGATTGGATTGGATTGGATTGGATTGGATTGGATTGGATTGGATTGGATTGGATTGGATTGGATTGGATTGGATTGGATTGGATTGGATTGGATTGGATTGGATTGAAAAGCAAACAGTTGAGGGCAGTAAAAGTAGATAAACTTTGGTTTAAAGACTTTAAAAATGGAATGATTATGATCATGGACGATTTAAACAGGAAAAAATGAAGAAAATAATGTTACCGATTTCATGTGATTAGTTTAAGATAATAAACCAATCTTTTTTGTGAAATTATGTCATTTCAGAACTGTTGTTTTTTAAACTGGGATGTTTTACTTACTTTAAAAAGTGGTATTTTTTTATTATATGTTTTTTAGACAATTCTGCCAAAAATAAAATGCATCTTTAAATTTTTGCAAAATATAATTTTATTTGGCATCCTATTTTCAACGAAGTATTATTATTATATAATTACAAAGTTTTATGGTAAAAAAATTAATAAAATCAATTTAATCTAATACATCTTTTTAACGAGGTAGAAAAAAAATCAAAAATTATGTATTCAACGTCGATCAACCAATAGTTCATTTTTTTTCAACGTGTTTTTCCTCTTCCACTTGATTGCATGCTGAAACTCACTATTAATCGCTAATCCATCTAATTTTCCACCTTTTCAACATTTCCACTTTCAGATAAGCCAATCCACGTGCGTCGCGGCCTCCACGTGCTCCGTGGTAAATTTGTTTCTTGAAGATTGTGTGTGTGTGTGTTGGTGAGTTAGTGCAAGGAATTAAATCAATCAAGATTGAAGAAGTCGAGAGGACGACGAAGAAATCCTTAGCTACCTGGTAAGTTCTCGACTGCATATCGTGCCGGACTAATTAGCGGAATAAATTAACTGGAAAATTTCTACAACGGGGTCCGGGGAGGGTCTGGAAAATCGGGGTCAGCCAACGTGTAAACACCACATTTTTCAGGGGTGACGACTACGAAAAGAGGAACAATTTCTAAAGTTTTCCCTCCCTGCTTGAAACTAGCTGGAGGTGGCGAGATTTATGACCGCCGGAATTTCCATATCGTGTTTGTTCTCGATTTTAAATCGCAAGTTTGAGCTACAAAAAAAGCTGTAATCGTATCGCAGGGGTGGAGGTATGAAAAATAACTTTTCAAACTGTTTGGCATGCATGAATGCTGATGTGTTCTGGTGTGTGTGTGTGAGTGTAAAAGTTGGTGATTAATCTTGCTTGCACGAACTCGTGGCGGCCAGGGCTGCGTGAAGGGGAAAGTTTTAATAACACCCCATAAATCAGCGGCGATTTTTGTTGAATTTCTGGGCTAGTAGTAATACGAGGCACCGGGGAACATCAATTGTTGCAAGATGAATGGGGCTGTCGGAGTTTTGGAGTTTTGGATTGAGTTTTCGCAAATAACAAACAAACTGCAGTTCCTTGGACTTAAACGGCATTTCAATTCTAGATTGATCAGTGAGCAAATATCACCACTGGTGGTGGGAGTGGAATTCAATTGCGATTAATTGAGACCTCCCAGCAGTTGAGTGAATTTCACAATAATTATGTGCGAATTCAATTGGCCAGTTTCATGCAAAACCACATGACTCGAACCGGTTAGAAGTCTCCCCCAGCTGATAAGCTTCTCACTTGACATGGCCAACGCGCGCTGGTGGGAAGTTGCATTCCGGGGTTCAGCCCGAGCTCGATACGCATGCAACACCTTAATGGGATTATGAACGATTGATTTGCTTTGCTCTGCCGGTTGGGGAAGGTGGGAAAATTCCTGTTGCTTTCCGGGTTGTCGAGTCCTGGCGAGGACGATCGAATTCCAGCCATCGACGAGAAGCTGAGTCGAGTGCGGAGTTGAACAAGTGGAATTTAATTTGAGTTGTTGAAGGTTATTTGAGCGAAAATAGGTTGGAATCAATTTGATTTAGCTAGTTTTCTCGGAAATATCCCAAAGGTTGAAGATCTCGACTAAAACTTGTACAATCTAGAAAACACGTAAGTGGGACACCTTTAGGAACCTGAAGAACATCGTTGCAACCATAGCTTAGAGCGTAAGAAATCGAACTTCTTCGAGAAAGAAGAGGCAAAGAACTCCAATTTCGAACCTTGTAAAGTCTTGCAGTTTTCTTGTCCAACATATCCCACCACAAGCAGCGGCAGTGCAGTGATGGTGAAACTTTCGACATTTATCGCAAAATGGCTGAACTTGTTCGATTTAAGCGGGTCATGTAGAAAATTGCAGAGAACGAGCAAGTTGTACCTACTACAACCCATATCTAGCAGTAGCAGCGTAACAAAGTGTTTTCGCTTTCGGTTTCATTACAGCACTTTTTACTTCTTGCCTGGGGTGTGTGTGTGGTAATGTTTGTTTCGCAAGTTTTGTGGCTGCGGCATGAAAGTATACAAGAAACGACCACTTTAGTATCGATTTTGGGTGTACGCGAGCGCTTATTGAATGTTATTGCCGGGCGGGATGTTTTCGGGATGTAATTGAATTCTTGTTTTGGAATTTCAGGTTGGAAATTACACATACATTTGACATTTAATTAGAACGGCCATATTTGTGCATTTTTTGTAGCTAAAGAGGAGGCTAAGGGAGAATTTGAAGATATTTTTCATTTGGGAAAATTGATTCAAAATTGGTTTCAAACGACATCAATAAAAATAACCAAAGTTGTTGGTTTTTATAATTTTTTTATCATGAATGTTTAAGAGAACCAGAAGTGAACTCTTGAGCTTATGGCCATGATGAACATTTTTATTCCAGCCAAGTTATTATTTTTTGAACAAAAAACGTGATTTGAAAAAAAGGTTAGCAAAACATTTCAATATTATTTATGAATAGTTTTTGAATGTAAAATTATTTTTTTAATCGAACAGTCTTCCTTGTATAATTTTGATTCAGTGCACCGTGATCAAGTTAATCCCATTTTTTATTAGCTTGAAATTTCAATTTATTCATATGGACTTAAATCATTTGAAAATGTCTGAAATCAAAAGTAACAAACCTCTTTTTAAAATAAATTTCCAAACATTTTTTTTCTAAATTAAATTTGCATAATAAAATGAGGGGATGAAGTTTTTTTTAATTTTTTTTAATTAAATCGAAAAAAAGATTCTTTTTTTAAATGAAAGAAAGTGTTTAGTTATATGTATAAAATGAGGAAAATAATTTTTTTGTAGTCTTTTTTTTCATAATTTAATTATTTTTATCAAAAAGATCAGAAAATTTCACAAATGTTTCAGTCTTACCAGTCACTCATAAAAACACATTTTCATCAATTCGAATTCTCTGTGAAAATCTAAATCTCAATAACTAATGGTCCAATTTTCAAAGTCTCAATCGTTGGTGGGTAATTCTCCGCCAGCTGACACAGTTGTTGCCCCGATCCCTCTTCGATTTGCGTGTAACTTTGTCCTTAATATTAGTTTATGCAACAAGTTGCAAAAAAAAAAGAATTTTTCAGCACGAGTCGTACATTTATCCAACGAGGTTTACCGAGTTGAATAAATACGACGGGTGCTGAAAAAATCAAGTTTTGCACGAGTTCCATACAACATTTTTTGCAATTCCAAAAAAAACACACAAAGAGTGAAATTTTATGTCAAATTTTCATTTATTTTGTTTAAATCAAAAAAAATGTTGAAAAGTGTTACTTTTCGAAACAAGTGCTAAAAAGTTCAACTTTTCAGCACCCATTTGAGTGCTGAAAAGTAGAACTTTTCAGCATTTATTTTGAAAAGTGTTGCTATTCGATTCTGTTATTTTTGCTACAGAAAAGTAGGCTATTGCGTCGTTCAAGAATGACAGGAAAAGTAAGTAGTTTCACGACGGAATTGCAAAAAGGTAATTTTTGTAACTGATCACGAATCTGAGCTCCATTTTTCGATATCGCACGACGGAAGGTAATATTTAAAAAAGACATTTTTTTCCTAAATTGCAGCCCAAGATGATTTTGGTTTGGAAATTTGTTGTCCTAAGGACTTTTATGTAAAATTTTACGCCCAATTATATGGCGTACTCAAAATTTCGAATTAAACGTATTTTTCATGGTAAAAAATACAAAAATAATTCAAAAAATTCTGCCATTTTTCACGTCTCGGCTATACAAAATTTTTAGAAATGTAATTTTAAGGGTAATTTAATATACTTTTCAACTCAGCAATAACCCAGAAGGGTCATTTCTCAATTAGAAAAAAAATCATTTTTAAGATTGTAACAATGTTCTACAAAGTTGAAGAGCAGACAATTACAAAATGTTTGATGTAAACAAACGGGGTTTGCTTGTAACCATCACGAGTTATTGCGATTTTACGAATTAAACGTTACTCAATCCACCTTAAGGTGGTTGATGCCTTCCTCACATTCACATAAAGAAAACACACTGTACACAGCCTCGATAAAGTGTATAAATAACACTTATTTTTATCAAAATATCTGAGATCCAGCCTCAAAAAACTTACTCTTTGCAAAGATCTCTTGATTACCCATCTGTTGGAAACGGCCGGAATGTGAGCACGGACACTGGGATTGTTAGCGTGACAAATTAAAACACTCAATTTATCGATCGCTACAAAGCTATACATTTATTACAATTAATAACACATATTTCACAATAGAACACAAAACATACAATTTCGGTGTCCGCACTACCGCTCGTCCCAAACTGTTATTTATTTCTGTTCTTTACTGAGCGATAGCACAATTGAACGGAGTACAAAAGGGTCAGCAGCAGTGTCCGAGGGGTGCGACACTTGCGTATTCGCAACACCATCCAAGGGTAGGTCGCATGGTAGATCCGGACAACGTTTTCATCAAAATATGTGAGATCCGGCCTTTTAAAAGTGTATAAATAACACTTGAGTAGTTATAACTTTTGATAAGGTTGTCAAATCTTCAACGTTGGGAAGGTCTTTTAAATACCTTTCTAAAAACGTATGACATGAAGGGTTTTCTTACTAAAACCACGCTTTTTAACAATCTTTCGAAGTTTAGATAAAATCGTTTTTAAAGCATAACTTACGGACTTACAGATATCCACACGCACAGACATTTGTTCAGAATTTGATTCTGAGTCGATAGGTATACGTGAAGGTAGGTCTACTAGGTCAAATAAAGAAGTTCATTTTACATTTTAAAGGCAAAAAGTTTTGAAAAAGCTTTTTTTTTTGTTTTTCTTTGTTTCGTCGTTTGTGTCTGTCGTGGGTGGCCTTGAACGGCCATGATCAGTAACGACCAACTTAATCGTAAAATCGCAATGTTTGGATGAGACTTAAAAACCTTAAATTTTCTTGTTTCTTTTCATTTTATTAGTTGTTTTTCTAAAACCGGATGTTCAATCTTTAATGGATTGGAATTTTATTTAAAGTTTTCTTAATTTTCGATTGCAAATTGGTTTTTAAATTAAAAATAAAAATTTGTTTGACTATTTTTCCTAAAAAAAACTTTTTTTTCGTATCATAGCTCTATGACAGAATTGTTATATTATTGCTATTTTTTTATCCGACAAAATTTTTCGCCGCCAAAAATAACAAGCACTTGTATCGAAGAGAATTTTTTTTGATACTATTTTGCAAGTTGACATTTCTTGATTGGTTCTGAAAAAGATCCTCATAGGTCAGCCAATTTCTCAGTATTTCCCCAAGCTGCCCAACAAACCTGTCACGCTGAACTAAAACAGAAAACTTTATCAACGGCATTGTTTGCCCACTGCACTCTTGTGTCTCTTGCAGGACACTGATGTCCACTTCTTCCTACTGTTTTGTCCTTTTGTCCAAAGACTTTTCCTGCATCCACCCACTCGTCCCAAAAGGGTTCATTTTCCTCTCCCCACCACTCAAAGTTGCCTGGTTATGACCATGACGACAACGATCTTCTTGCGTGCCAGTGCAGTTACACGAAAGCAACTAATTAATTGGTGTCGTTTTTTTTCCTTCATCCTGTCCAGCAACTGCTGGCCACCCTGGCAACACTGGTCGGTCAAGCCATCCGTGCAACAGGACACCTTCTGCTGGTGACGGTGCATTTCTTGGTGCTTTCAAATAAATAGAGTCATAAATATAAAAGAAAAACACGAGAAACGGGAATCGTTTAACAAATTACTTATTCATAAACAAACAGTCACGGATCTGACGGCAGCTTTTCCTTCCGTGTATTTGCGCACTAAATCAACCTCAAAATGTTTAGAATGCTAATTCTAATCAAGGAGTAACCGAATTCCCACCGTGCCTGCCAGGGGTTGCAGCTGCCATTTCGCGCGCGAAAGCTGAGCCAAGGCCAATCCGAGCAAAGTTAATTAATAGAAACATTTACCATCCTCTCACCCCCCGGAGGGGGGTGGGGGTGAGCAACGAGGATGAACTCGTTGAGCAGAGTTTTTCTTGCCAACTCTGTATCTTGCGTGCACTTTTCCCAGCGCTGGGATCAAATTGCCGGAAACTGACATTGTTCTCACAGTGCACTAGAAGAGCAGCAGCAGCACCAAAGTCATTATTATCCTTTCCAACGAACGGGGGTGGGACGATCATCACGTTACTAACGATTTTGCAGTTGCGCTCATTTGGTGTGAAGGAGAAACGAGCTGTGGCACACTTTTTGTGGGTTAGATCGCGCTGAAATAATGGGAAATTTTAGTGGATGCATTCAGCAGATGTGCTTCTTTTTTTCTGAAAATGATACATTTTCCGAAAGAGGAACAATTATGCGAAAAACAAAATCAACGATGAGTATATTTTGTGTTGTTACCGGGTGTTGGTATCGAAATTCATTTGGTTGCATTATTTGCTTCGCCAAAACACGATTAAGTTCGCTAAAACTAGCGAAAAAAATCGCTGATTTCTCAGCTTGCAGAAAAATTACCTGGAATCGCTATTTTTTTTCGTTGGTTTGGAAGTCAGTCAAATTTGATCGAACCAGTGAAAACACTTACTGGTTTAGTTAATTTCTGCCAGAGTTGTAGAGAACTACGCTGTGAACAGTGTAAAATTTCGCTAGATTTTCTGCAGTCAAATATTTTTGCCAGTTATTTCCAAAAACAAACCAGCAACCAGAGCTGTGGAGTCGGAGTCGGAGTCGGAGCCGGAGTCGGGGGAGTCGGGTCTTTTTGGGGACCTGGAGTCGGAGTCGGAGTCGGAGTCATCAAAACTCGAACAGCTGGAGTCGGAGTCGGAGCCGGAGTCAGCTAAATTTTATGAGCTGGAGTCGGAGTCGGAGTCGGAGCCGGAAATTTCTGATAACCCGGAGTCGGAGTCGGAGTAATCTAAAATTCAACTTTTTTTTTACCTGTTCAGTATTTGTTATAATGCAGGTTTCACAGAACATCTTATAATTTTAAGTTTTTTATTCAGGAGATTTATTAGATGCCATTATGTTTTTTTGAGCATTTTTATTGTGGTTGGAATGCTCTTATTGTGTTATTTCACTTTGATCACTATATGATACCCTGTTAATCCTCTCTAACCCAAATTTGTAGTATCATAAAAAATTAAATTAATTGAAAAATAATAGGCAATATTAGTTTTGTACTCAGAAATATTCAATTGAGTCTTGACTGCATCCTTTTGCCTGAACCTTTTCAAATTTGACCAAAGGGTAAGATTCAAGAAGTATCGCGCGCCTCCTTATGCATAGAAAATTTTAAAATTAAAATAAATCAAAAATCTTTGGGTTCAATATTTTCTAGGTCACGGATATTTGAAAAGAAGCCCTTAAGCGTCCTTTCCACAAATATTTTTTAAGGTAAATTTATTTGCGATAATATTCTTCTCCAGCTATGGCGTGATGTCCATGTACGTCTTAAATAAAAATCAATGGAGCTTTAAAAATAGTTTCGTTTAAAATTGTTATTTAAAAAACCAACGTGACATGGATTGTCACTGTGCTTCTTATAAATGTCAGCCTAAAAGTGAGCAAATTAAATATATATGATATTTAAATCGATCATTAAGGCTAGGTTACTTTTAATGATTCATTACAAAAAAAATATATATAAATGTTTATTTTTTTTAGCTTTTAATAAAATAAGTGTAAATTTGTGGTTATGTTAATGAGTCCAAATTTACTTTCAAAATTGTTCATCTAAAAATGCCTTCAAAACTGGAAATATTTTTGATACTGTCCAGACTCGATTATTATAAGCCTCGATTATCCTAAGTTCGATTTGTATGGGCTTCGGATAATCGAATCACGTTCTAAAAAAAATATGTTCTTTCTTCCATTCCAGTTCTGCGTCCCCATTTTAGTAAAATTTGAATATTAAATTGCCTATTAAATTTCAAAATGCATTTTTCAATATGTTATCACCGCCATTTTGGACGCCATCTTGAATTTAAAAATTCTAAATCACTTTAGCGTAGTTAAGTGTTCATACTTGAACCCGACAATTAAAATTAAGACCGAATAAGAATATCAGAAGTGAATTTTTTCCGAGGCCTTCGGATAATCGAGTCTGAACTGTATCTAGTTTAATAACCTATACAACTTGTAACCTACAATTTTTTCCGTTTTGTGATTCGAACTTATTTTTTTGAAGAAAAACTTGATACTTATTCAAATAATTCTATTTATTAATGTTTTCAAAATAATAATTAACGATTTTTTTAAATAATAAAAAATATGTGGAGTCGGAGTCGGAGTCCAAAAGCAAAACGATGGCTACTGAATCTGCGAGAAGGAAACCAGACTGGAGGAATGGAACGACCCTTAGCATGAAAACACGGACACGAATCGGAACATGGAACGTATTGACGCTTGCCCAGAAGGGTAAGTTAGCAACGCTAGGGAGGGAGGCAGCTCGGCTGAAGCTTGAGATCTTGGGGCTTAGCGAAGTCCGTTGGCCGAACTCAGCAGAACACAAGTTGCCCACCGGGCAAGTTCTGCTGTATTCTGGTATGCAAGCCGAAGACAGCCAACGCGCCCATCGGGTGCGAGGGGTAGGATTCCTACTGAGCCCGAATGCACGATCGGCGCTCTTAACGTGGGAACCAATAAGCGAGCGAATAATTGTAGCCAGATTTAGGACGAGAGTCAGGAACCTGACTTTTGTCCAAGTTTACGCGCCAACCGACGCTGCCGACTTGCAGGAGAAGGAGGGGTTTTACAGTCAGCTGAGCGGTACAGTCGACAAGATCCCGAAAGGTGACATCCGGATCTTCGCGGGCGACTTCAATGCGAAGATCGGCTCTGACAACACGGACCTTGAGCGTATTATGGGGCGCCATGGTCTCGGAGAGATGAGCGAGAACGGTGAGCTGTTCACAGAGTTTTGTGGAAATTACGATATGGTGATCGGGGGATCGCTCTTTCCCCACCGATCAGTACATAAAGTCACGTGGGTTTCACGTGATGGGCGAACTGAAAATCAGATAGACCACATCTGTGTCAGCCACAAGTGGAGAAGGAGTCTCCTTGATGTGAGGAATATGCGGAGCGCTGACATCGCATCCGACCATCATCTTCTCGTCGGCGAAATACGACTACGGGTAGCGCGTGTCGTACGGCAGGAGGAGAAAGTCGGCTGTAGGTTCAACGTGCAACGTTTGGCGAATCCCGAAGTGCTTCAAGCCCGAGCTTCGGATATCCCGGACAGCACTGTTGAGGAGGAATGGCAGTGCATCAAGGACGCCTTCATCGCTACAAGCGAGAATACTCTGGGGGTGCTGCGGACCCAGAGGAAGGAGTGGATCTCGGATGCCACCTGGGAGAAAATAGAGGAGAGGAAAAATGCAAAGGCAGCCATTGTGTGTGCGAGAACGAGAGCGACGAAGGCACGTACCCGCCAAGAGTACGCTAATCTGGAAAAGGCGGTTAAACGCTCTTGTAGGCGGGACAAGAGAGCCTGGACAGATTCCCTTGCCGACGAGGGAGAGAAAGCTGCCAACAATGGTGACATGCGCCTCCTCTATGACGTATCGCGACGCTTGTGTGGTGCCAGGACGAATACACAAATTCCGGTGAAAGACAGGAGCGGCCAGCTGATAACCGATCCAGCTGACCAGCTGAGACGATGGTTCGAGCATTTTGAGCAGCTGCTACAAGTTTCGAATCCACGTCCAACCGCTCAGTATCAACCGCCTAACGTGAGGCGTATCAACCGGGTGAATTCTAATCCACCTACGCTGAGAGAGATTGAGGAAGCTGTGAGGTGTATGAAGTCCGGAAAAGCGCCAGGGATAGATCGGATCACCGCAGAAATGCTCAAAGCTGACGCCCAACTGTCAGCTCGGATGCTGCATCGGCTATTTAGCAAAATCTGGGACACCGTGACATTTCCGGTCGACTGGATGCAGGGCATCTTGGTGAAGGTTCCCAAGAAGGGGGATCTCGCCATCTGCGATAACTGGCGTGGCATCATGCTGCTGTGCATAATCCTGAAGGTTCTCTGCAAGGTGATCTTGTGCAGGATCAAGTCGAAGATAGACGAGACTCTTCGACGGCAGCAAGCAGGGTTCCGGAGTGGCCGGTCATGTGTGGATCACATTGTGACACTTCGTGTCATCCTCGAACAAGTCAACGAATTCCAGGATTCTCTTCACCTGGTGTTCGTCGATTATGAAAAAGCGTTCGATCGTCTCAACCACGAAAACCTTTGGGAAGCTCTTGGGCGCAAGGGCGTCCCAGAGAGGATTGTCAACCTCATCAAGGCGCAGTACGAAGCTTTCGTTTGCCGTGTTTTACACAACGGAGTTTTGTCTGACCCAATCCGGGTGGTAGCCGGGGTGAGGCAAGGATGTATCCTGTCACCTTTGCTATTTCTCATCGTCATCGATGAGGTGTTAGCTGGAGCGCTAGACCGTGTGCAAAACCGAGGGCTGCTGTGGCAGCCGATAAGAATGGAGCACCTCAACGACCTCGACTTTGCCGATGACATTGTGCTGTTCTCGCAGAGAGGAAACGACATGCAGAACAAGCTGGACGACCTAGCGGCGTGCTCCTCTGCGGCAGGTCTAAAAGTCAATGTCTCTAAGACCAAGTCGATGGCAGTGAACACGGAACGCGCACAAAGCTTCACTGTAGCTGGTGAACAAGTTGAGAAGGTCGACACTTTCCAGTACCTTGGTAGTCAGATTGCGCCTGATGGTGGCACCAAGATCGACATATCCACACGGATCAAGAAGGCCAGGGGTGCTTTTGCGGGTCTTCGCAACCTGTGGCGATCAAACCAAATCCGCTTGCGCACAAAATTACGGATCTTCAACTCGAACGTCAAGTCGGTGTTACTCTACGGGAGTGAGACTTGGTGCGTATCGAGCCAGAATACGTCGAAACTACAAGTCTTTGTGAACCGCTGCCTACGCAACATCATTCGTGCTTGGTGGCCCGACAACTGGGTGTCGAATTCAGAGTTGCACCGGCGGTGTCAGCAAAGGCCGATACACATCGAGATCCGGGAGCGGAAGTGGAGATGGGTTGGCCACACGCTACGGAAGGATGCGCACGAGATCTGCAGAGAAGCCCTAGATTGGAACCCGCAAGGACAACGTGGTCGGGGCAGACCAAGAGGCTCCTGGCGGAGAAGCCTCCACCAAGAAATCAGTGCTGTGGACGCTTCGTTGAGCTGGCGCCAAGTGAAGGCGAAAGCTGAGAACCGTCAACAGTGGAAATCCTTCAACGCGGCCCTATGCTCCACTGGGGAGCAGGACGCATAAGTAAGTAAGTAAGGAGTCGGAGTCGGAGTTGGAGTCGGAGCCAACAATTTGTTGAAAACTGGAGTCGGAGTCGGAGTCAGCTAAAGTTTGTAGGCCGGAGTTGGAGTCGGAGTCGGAGTCGGTTGGAGCTGAAAGCCGGAGCCGGAGTCGGAGTCGGAGTCGGATTCGCTTGAGATATGACCCGACTCCGCAGCCCTGCCAGCAACACTAAGTTATTTGATTTGATTTTGCTCAGCCGCTGGTTTCAGCAAAACATTTCGCTGGTATAGTATAATTCTTCGCAAATATCAGCAAAATCAAACCAGGACAATCCTTATAGTAATTTGGCGCTGAATCCCCTTTTTGTGTTGTAACCAACGTGAAATGGGCTGTAAAGATGGATTAACCAAAGTAGAATGAAATGACTACAATTTTTAAATTTTATCACCATTTTTAAATATTAAAACATTCCATAATTTACTACTTCAATCTTTTCAAACGATAAGCATTAAATATGCATTCTGCAAATTTATTAGAAATTTCGTCAACTCAACTGTATAACATGTCAAAAAAATTAATATGAAAAATGGATAATAGAGAATTGGGTAGACCAAGTAACATTTTCTACAAATTCCAAAAGATCTTAAAATCATAATTAAAACTAGGAGGTCACAGCTGAACATATTTTCCAAGACAGTTATCAAAACAAACTAAAAATTTGTGAATATCCAATCACAGGATTCTAAAATATGATTTTTGTAATTAAAAAACAAGGGAAAATGTTGGAAAATGTTTGTTTTTAGCAATAAGTGTACTCCGCTATTTTGTATAAATGTCTTCGTTTTTTTTTCATTCATAGTCCAACTTATCACCTTTGTTTTGAATGTAGTTTTTGCGTTTTTTTATTTTTTGTTTTTTGTGTTTTATTTTTTTTTTTTTGTTTTTTGTTTTTTGTTTTTTGTTTTTTGTTTTTTGTTTTTTGTTTTTTGTTTTTTGTGTTTTTGTTTTTTGTTTTTTGTTTTTTGTTTTTTGTTTTTTGTTTTTTGTTTTTTGTTTTTTGTTTTTTGTTTTTTGTTTTTTGTTTTTTGTTTTTTGTTTTTTGTTTTTTGTTTTTTGTTTTTTGTTTTTTGTTTTTTGTTTTTTGTTTTTTGTTTTTTGTTTTTTGTTTTTTGTTTTTTGTTTTTTGTTATTATTTTTTGTTTTATGTTTTTTTTGTTTTTTGTTTTTTGTTTTATTTATTTATTTATTTATTTTTTGGCAAAACCTATGAAAGTGCTACTAAACCTATGTATAATATTTATTTTATTTTACTCTTCTATGATATGCAAGTCTACCGAACCGTTCCAATCAAGTTCCATTCAAGCATGTCTTCTTCAAACAGTCGACTCATTTGCCACTTGTTATCTCGAACCTTCAGAACAACTGACTACAATCCAACAACAGAAACAGACAACTTCTCTCCGGAACAGCAGCCAGGAACCAGAAATGTAGTTCCGAAATGACATGCCGCTCCGTCTCACACAAAAAAAAAGAAGCGAGCAAAATTGCAAACTGAATTATCCTTACTTCTTCGTCTTCCTCTCCATCCCACCAGCCTTAGTCATCGTGACGTGGCGTGTGGATCTGCCAGGAATCTGCCTCTGTCCGTCTGTGTCTCAACAACAGACAAAACAGCAGCAACCTGAAACAACCGCGTGCCGTGGAAGTTGCCAACAACAGTGGAAAAGTACATGACGGTACCTGGTAACCCTCCCGGGGATGAGAGGATTGTTTGGAAAAGTTGAGTGCAAATCAGTTTTTAGGAAAAATGTAATGAATTCGCCAGCAATCCGAAACAAATGAAATAGTTAAACAAAAGGACACGAAACAAGAAAAGTTGAACATGACAAACGATGAAAAAAATAAGAGTAGTCAAGTGCAGGGTTAAGCTGCCAGCAAACGTTCACGTGGTGGCGCATCCCATTTGTAGGGTATTGTACTGAAACATGCACATCACATTGTCACCGACGTCGACGTCGGTGGCGGCTGCTCGCGGCAAGTGCACTTTGCGATGCATACTTTCAGGTGCAGTTTAAGCCTGGATTTCGGGTACGAGGTTGTAAGTTTATTTTTGTTTGGAATGTGAGCAAACAAATTTGAAAGTGAGATTTGAGGCGCATTTGTTTTTGGGGAGTACAATGTTGGTAACATTTTTATTTAACTTTTGAATTGCTTCAAATAGTATTGCAATAAACTCGTTGAATAATACTTGAGTAGGTTGGATGAAATGAAAAAAATCTGATAAAAAATTTGTTGTCAAATAACTCGTTGCAAAACTTTATTTTTTCAGCGCTTGTCGTATTTACCCAACTCGGTAAACCTCGTTCGTAAATGTAAGACTGTTGCTGAAAAAATCTTCTGTTTTGCAAATTGATCAATAAACTTCAAATCAAATCACCTTTTTTAAACTAGTCGAATTTACAGAACTAAATCGTTGAACCTTGTATCAATATTTTCCAGTCCAATATTTTCAAATTGAAATTACAAAAATACTCCAAGTCTATCAAATCAATGCTTTTCAATCAACAGTAAAATTTTCCCTCACACACATTCTCTCTCCCGGCTAGCTTTTATTGGCATACTTTTGCCATCAAATTGAGGATGCCGGCGTGTGGTCAATTCGTTTTAGCGTGTGTGTCGGTGGGGATGCGTTTAGTGGTGCACTGCATTTTTTTCCTGGTTTTCACTTGAAGTGAGTGTGTGTGGGTGTACGTTTTATGTTTGCACGAACTCAAACTGCAAACAAACTACCCGAAAACCCCACGAGCACTGGGCGGAACACACACTTGACCACCACAATGTGTACCCAAACACAACAACAACAACATTTTACGATGCAGCAAATTCCACCACACTTTGTACACGGTTCGATTTATGTACACTCAAAACATGATAGTGGATAAAGTTTCTAAAATGGTGTAACGTCGTAGCTTTTGATTTTAGGTTTCAAACACTTCAGTTTGGTTATTCCCTGATAGTCTTTGTTAAAAAACTGACAAACCTTTTTCAAAAATTCATCCAGTATAAAAAAAACTTTTTCAACGGAAGGGGTGAATCACAGACAATCCAACTTTGTGACCCGTTCCCCTTTGCTGCACCACCTCTAAAATTCATCCGTTTGACCCTGTCAAACATTGCCCTCTCAGCGGCTGCCGCGTCCGTTGAGCTGTTGTATCACTTTTTTTATTATTTGAATATTTTCCCGTTTCAGCCAGCCAGAAAAGCATCCTGCTGCTGGTGCCGTTTTCCTGATGCTCCCCAATTTGGCGACCTCTGGGGGTTGCTTATTTTTTGTCTGTGTGATTCGCCGAGGGTGGTGAGGAGCGGGTTTGGTGACCCTCAAATTAAAATAATATTCAAAATAAGTAATTTTATTTTATTTTGAATTTTTTTGTGTAAAAGGCTTGCTTGCTTACTTCAAACTAAGCTATTTATAACTTAATTTCAAAAACGCTTTCCACAAGCTTTAATTTCAAAATTGCTTCTCTTCTAGCATAGTTTGTTTGGGCTTGCTTCAATCGATTTAAAAAATCGTCTTGAAAAGTTTTCACAATTATCACTTGTATCATAAATTTTAATGAAATATGTAAAACAAAATTGTCACAAATCAGTTTCAAATCAATGAAACAATACTGTTGGAATTTAAAAATATCATTAGGCTGGTACAATTTTTCTTAAGTTTTTTTTACCCCGCCTTTCTTTCAAAGTTGATTCGAAAAGGGCAAATTTTTTTTTAAACTTCAAAATTTCAGTGGAAATTTTAGTGAACAACTGAAATTAATTGAAAATGCATTTTTCTGCATCTAGAACCATTTTCAGCGTAATTGAATTAGTTTGAAAATCTTTTGAATGTTTGAAAATTTTCGATGTTTAGTTTTTGTTTTCATCAAATCTTACATTTTTTTTGAAAACTAATGCGTAAAATGCATTTCAAAATACGTTTAGCATTCAAAAGTTGTGACTATTGCTTGTGATTTCGATTTTTAATTTTTTTGCCTCCCCCATCGGCCCCGGTCAAAGCCAAGGGACAACAAACTTTGAAAAGTATTTACATCGGCCTTATCATAGAAATATTATTTGGCGTGTTTTCAGCAGATGAATATCCCACATTTATTTTTTTGGATTGATAGATCATAATAATATCATTATACTGAAAAAAAAAAATTATGCAGTGATTATGAAAAAAATAAAATTAAGGAAAGTTTTATTGACATTTCTAATCTGACAAATGGTTGACTTATTGTTCGATTAGAATAAGATTTTTGTAACATGGTTATTCAATGGTTTAAAAACATCTACATTGTACAATGATATAACTTGAATTAAAAAAAATTTAAGATGGGAAAAACAAAGAGTAAGGCACGCAAAAGATCCGGATCACTAAAAAGAGAGTGAACTTTTTTCTCACAAAATAGAACCGTGGTTTTTTTAACTCCGGTCTTATGAAATAAATAAGATGGAATGATTTTTTTAAACTTGTGTCTGTTTTATTTTCAAAAGTAAAATTCATTGAATTTCCAACAAAATGCAGTGTTAAATTTGATTTTGAACATTCAAAAGTAATTTCAAATAATTGATGCCAAATTTGGCAAAATTGTCCCTTAGTGAAATTTTTCAAATACAAGGAACTATTTCCCTTTTCTTTCAACAATATGCATTGAATGACTTGGATCCTTTGAGCAGCATTTTTGCCAATATTTGAACACCGCTTACATTTTTTCGATTTGATATTTTCTGTTTTCTAGTTATCTTTGAAATAAACTTCAATGTAAAGTTGAAAGCAGCATTTTTTTCATTGCCTAACTGGTCGTAAAGAAACGTCAAAGTATTTCCCGTACACAAATTTTAGCAATTCAAAATGGATAATTTGGAAAATTTCACAAAAAAATACGATAAAATATTCAAATAAACTACTCAGGAAAATTAGGTAAAAGGATTTTTTTTCGATTTTTAAATTACATTTTTTCACAAAAAAAAATCCCAAAATCCGCATAATTTGATTTTGAAATTGTTTGATATGTTTTAGGGTACACAAATCGCAATTGGTCCTAAATGATTTGTTTACATCAGATTTTTTTTTGTAAAATGAAATTTGCAATCGAAAAGTACTTACATATTTTTTGATAAGGTGCCCCGTTTTCAAGATATAGCCACTTAAAGTTTAATTTCAACTGAAAAAATCCAGTTTCACAATCAAGAAGTCATTCCTGATTTTTTTTTGAAGAGTTAAGAATATTTTCAATTCAATTGCTCAAGAGGCATTGAAGATTGGCCCTCTGGTTGTTGTAATACAGCGAATGAATGAAAAAGAAAGAAGCAAATTTTAGTTTTTTATGTCTCATTCAAACATGTTCTAATGTCAATATCTTAGCAACTAATGGTCCAATTGGCAATGATCATAAAAAAACAAATATATTTTAATTTTTTTGAAATTCAGCTATATTGTAAATGGTCTATGATTGACAACTGAAAATTTGAAAAGTTCATTGAGTGTGAATAAATTTAATTTCTCATAATTTTAAAATTAGAAGCATAAATGACTCTGTGCTCTTTTGAACTAAACTTGCTGAAATTCGTATCTAGGGGAAATCTACCCTTTCCAATCAAACACCTATCTTCGTCATATGGAGAGTTTGATGCTCGATTAAAGCTCCAAAAATACTATTTGGGCTATAAACTTACCAGCAACAGCACCGCCTCGAGTAAGCACGCAAATGTATGCCACTTACTGGCCAAAAAGATCACATTTAATGCACTTTTGATCATAATTTGTATTTTGCGAGACCACTTCTCATCATTTTGTTGGCACACACAGTGACACACACGAGAATCCCTCAAACGCTTAATGAATATCGCCAAAATTAACTTTTCACTTTCGCTTACTTTTTCACGGCGCTTAAGATATGAAATTGCTTCCAACTACCGGCAACATGTTCTTTTGATCATTAGTAAGGCACTCACTTGAAGAATAATCCCGAAAAATGTAATAAATTAGCAAGCGCCATCAAAAAAACAAACGCGCCAAGTCGTTTGACGTTTCAATTTTCACTTTGCATTCAAATCGAAGGCTGAAGAAAACCGAGCGAGAGACGAAGGCAAAAAAGAACAAAGGCTGGCCGTCAACACCACCAGCAGCACAGCCAGCGATGCCAGGAAACTTTCCCTATAAATGCCACTTTTCGTGAGTGTTCGTTTGAACTGTCAGCGCAAATGGCAACACTCGACAGAGTGTTGGAAGAAAAAAGAACTAAGCCGATATTAGAAAAATGGGCGTGGCCCAATGCATTCGCCTCGATTAGAATACCCTTGGGAATTTTTTTTGTTAAATGCTTGGTAAAGAAATAGAATAACTTTTAGTGAAAGTGAAAATAAACAGAAATGTTCACAAAAATTTGCTCTACTCGTTGGTGTACTTGGTTTTAGTAAAATTCAAGGGAGACTCTAGATTATCCAGCATCATTCAAACACGACCGCTTATTAGGATTAAAATGGGTAGATTTCCCCTAGTTAGCACAACAGATCACAGAAGCAGCGTTATATCAATGTGCTCAATATAGAAAGATAGAAAATTTGTGATACAATCCTAATATTGAAAGCTTAAAGTTGACAGCATCAGTTATGGAGTTTTTTCCTGCATTTTCTGCCAAAGCAGAATGTTTGACAGTTTGTGGGTTTTCATTAATTTTAAACATCAAATTCGTGTTCTACGACCCGATTTTAGTCACATTGGAATAGTGATTACCTATAAAGAAATAAAATGCATTATTCAATATTTCGTCACCACCGTATTGGCCGCCATCTTGGATTTAATTTTTTTAAACCACTTTAGCGTAGTCGTGGAACTACTTACTTTTCCTGTCATTTTTAAACGACGAAATAGCCTACTTTTCTGTACCAAAAATAACAGAATCACAACACTTGTCAAAATAAATGCTGAAAAGTTCTACTTTTCAGCACTGAAATGGGTTTTTCGATTTAAACGATTTATTGAGAAAATACATGACCATTTGACTTATAATTTCACTCAATGGCTGTTTTTCTGAAATGCAAAAAATGTTGTATAGATCTCGTTGCAACCTTGATTTTTTCAGCACTCGTCGTATTTATCCAACTCGCTGACCTCGTTGGATAAATGTACGACTCGTGCTGAAAAAATCCGTTTTTTGCAACTTGTTACATAAATAACTATTTTTTTATAATTCTATTTTCCGAAGTTTCGATTATCCGAAGTGAAAATTTTCCGAGGCCTTCAGATAATCGAGTTTGGCCTGTATTGTAAATTACAAATCTTCAAAAAAAATTAAAATGAAAATTGAAAAGCTACAGCCAAGGGTCACCCTTCCCTTCAACCAGCATAATGGTGCACTGGTCAGCAGTGGTAGTTTGCTGCTGCTGAGCCAACTCATCCCACATCCCACCACCACCCACTTTCATTACGGTCCGGCTTCTGCTCGCACTCGGACTTCGGCTCCGGCACCCGGTTTTAATTTTACGGTCATGTGGCCTTCACAACTGATTTGCGATGCCAATTTTGAGGCTTTCACGGTCCAACAGTGATGGCTTCGCGCGCCGATGCGGTCTTTGTTGACGATCCCCCCCCAAGTGAGCTAGGGGTCATTGTTGTGATTCCTGAAGCGCAGATTGAATGCTGCGAATGCGAAAAATGTGGAAGTTTTACATTGAATGCCCATGTGGGTGATTTTTTATTCGCGAAGGAATTCATCACAATTCAACCCTCAAAACTCTGTAAACAGCTTAATATTCATCACAGGATGAATGCAAACGCGATGCAAAAATCGTAAATATGCAACCCGCAAACCGTCAGTGTGGGGACGCAACAATTTTGCATCAGATTTCAAAAATGTTGCAAACAACAGCAACAAAAAAAAAAAGATCGGAAATCTTTTGGCGTCACTCATTCGGTCATAAAATACTCAAACAATGCACGAAATGACAACAGCAAAAAACAACACTCGGCAACATGTTTGATGCTGCTGATGCAGCAGCTCTACCCACTTTTACCCCCGCTTCCACCCTCTTTTGGGGTTGACACGTGGGCAAAGAGGGGAAAAAAAGCATAAATATTTATTATCGTTGGTTTTGCTGCTGAGTGCAACAAATTCAATGCTGATGCGTTTTTTGTTCATTCATTCTGAGAGTGTGTGTAAGTGCGCTGTTGTTTTGACATTTCGCGATCAATTTCAATTGGGTCAACATTTCAAAGTGTGTGAGCGGCGGGGATGGGCGAGAGCATCAGATGGAAATGATGAATTATGTGACCGGGCTCGTTGTAATTCAATAGAGCACGTGTGTTGTGTGTTTGTTGGGGTTGAGTGAAATGGTTGTTGTTGAAAAATGGATGATTTGTAATCTGTTGTCATTTTTTGTTCTGTTTTGACCGTGTTAGTCAAAACAACAAATCAAATTTGATTATTTATGTTAATTTATGACCATGATTTTAAATCTACGATTTCATGACAATTTTCCATGGAATTCCAAAGCTCTAATTCAAAACCCTTTCATCGTGAACCAACCCACAAACTTTTCCGGGACCCCACAAATGCCAACCGGAAGTCATTAGTAAAAGGAGGGAGCACGCGAATGCCATCCTGAAAGCGCGAGGGAAACCTAGGTTGTTCACAAAAGGAGATCCTTCTTTTTGCAAGCCGGAGCCGGAACATATTTTCCTACAGTGCACCACAACCTTCCGTGGGAACTTATAATAAGACCCAGGCTCGGAAACCTTTGGTATCTCGCAGAAGAGCCGCTACAAATTACTGGCCAATGGTAGGGAAGAATTAACCCTCGAGTGCAAATTTGAGACATTGGGTACGAGGTTTTTTGCAATCAATTTTTTAGCTCTATTGGACTCAAATGAAAAGTGATTAGCAGGAAGGAGGAGAAATAATTTAGTGAATAATCAATCTAGCCTAACATTAGAAATGAACGGATGAAAATTTAAAATGATTTGTGAAGGTTTCGGGACCAAGGAACATATCCTAAAGTGGGGGAGTTTTACTATCAGGACTCCATGAAAAAAAAAAAACGAAAACTTGGAAAAACAAAGTTGTCACCTGTGTCTTGAAAATTTTAGCGATTATCTATACTTTTTGGGTAACAAAAGTTGTGTCTTTTAATTACAAAGATCTTACGACTAGCTGTAAGACCTTTCAAACGAGCCTAAATATTTAAAGATCTGGCAACCCTGTCTCAAGTTATGATCACTTAACGGTGCACATCAACCAGAGCTATTTGCACCGAGATTTGTGATACACACGTTTAAGTATTTTTAAAACTTATTTTGGATTAATCCCCAAAACTACTAAGTACAGAATAATTTTCATCAAAGTTTGGCTTATTTTACAATAAGCAGCCTTCTTTTATATTTTGCATTATTTTATCTGTTAGAAACTTTGTGGGTACCATCCCTGTGACCAAGATGGATTTTTTGTCATCAGTTCGTCCATATAGGGGGAGTGAGGGTAATATGCACCCCCGGGGCAAAATGCACCCCCTGCTTTTATCGGTGTTTGCAAGAATTTTCCGGGAAAAAATCATAGAAATTGGAAGCTTAATATTGCTAAACCATGCTGGAAAAATTTGAGCATCGTAGTATAACATCAGCTTAAGTAATTTCAAAATCAAATTATTCGCTCTACAGCATTGCCTTGACGGTCTCGATTGCGAGATTCCTACTCGAAACTAGGTGTCCGAAGGCTTGATTGTTGAGGCAATTGCAAACCTCTTTTTACACCTTAGCTTCCATCCACCCCGGGATTCGAACTGACGACCTTTGGATTGTTAGTCCAACTGCCTACCAGTGACTCCACCGAGGCAGGACCCAGGGAGACGACTCCTACACCTGGACTGAGCTAACGACCTAACCTTTTTTTTAAGGTTAGTCCGGGGCCAACATTTACTTCCCGTCCGACGGAAGGCGTGATCAGACAAATCTCGTCTCGAAAAATGCCACCGGGACCGTCTGGGATCGAACCCAGGCCGACTGGGTGAGAGGCAATCACGCTTACCCCTACACCACGGTCCCGGCGTAAGTAATTTGCAAAAGTTTAAAATGTTGTGTTTTCATCTAATTTTCATTGAACTTTCATTATGATTTTTGGACAGTATAAAAAGCATTTATTGAAATTGTAAGTGTTGAGGTACATAGTTTTTGCCATAATCTCCATTATTCTGTAGATAGATTAGTCCAAAAACATCAAAAAATGCATTTTTAATTAAATTTTCTGCAAAAAGCGTGGTCGGGGCAAAATGCACCGCTGTGAAGCACCTTTATAAAACAGCGGTGTCATCTAGTGGTGACTAGTGCAAACTGCTTTTACCCGGTGCATTTTGCCCCATGTTGTGGTGCATTCTGCCCCGTTGTTGTAGTGCATTTTGCCCCAATGTTGCGGTGCATATTGCCCCGCATGGTTGTTTGAAATGAATCAAAAATGTTTTTAGAAATTGGATATTTTCGAACAATTTTGAGGTTTTTAAAGACTTTTTTCGCATGAATGACGAAGAATAATAGTTGTTTTAGAACATCGAACAAAATACTTCCACAGTAATGCTGTAATGGTTGAGAAATCATAGTTTTCCCTTAGGGGGTGCATATTACCCCCTCTCCTCTTAGTTCACCAAGTAACTTTTTTTTTCCAGGAGTTCTACAAGAGCTCTTCAAGATAGCTACAGCATAGCAGTTTGGACCGCGGTAGGATAAAACTCTCTTCAAGTACTCTTCCAAACTCCTGAAGAAGTTTTGAAGAGAGTTTTATCCTACCGCGGTCCAAACTGCTATGCTGTAGCTATCTTGAAGAGCTCTTGTAGAACTCCTGGAAAAAATGTTACTTGGGTCGTCATACAAATTGACAGCTGAGCACTGCAAAATCGCAATTTTTTTCGCGATATTTAAATTTTTATTTTTTGATTTGGATGAAACTTTGTCTATGCATTCCTTATTTTCAAAGAATGAATTTTGCATAATTTGTTTTTGAAATTTTCAGATTTATTCAATACAAATATTTTTATTTCTTTTCAATTTGGTCTGAAATATGAAATTACAAAAGATATCCATTTGTATACTCTTTCAAAAAGAGCTTAATTTCAAAACTTAAAAAAAAATACTTAAAAGATAAAAAACTAGCATCGGTTTCATTATTTATCATTGAAAATTGGACCAAAAGTTTCCGAGATATCGTCAGTAGAAAATTACAGGCTAATTAGGTAACACTTGGGGGCGCAGGGGTAGCGGCTTCGGCTGCCGATCCCGATGATGCTATGAGACGCGGGTTCGATTCCCGCCTTATCCACTGAGCTTCTATCGGATGGTGAAGTAAAAACGTCGGTCCCGGTTTCTCCTGTCTCGTCAGAGGCGCTGGAGCAGAAATCCCACGTTAGAGGAAGGCCATGCCCCGGGGGGCGTAGTGCCAATAGTTTCGTTTTAGGTAACACTTAGAAATACTCATTTTCATCGATTCGAATTCTTTGTTAGGGCTGCCCTAGTAACATTTTAGATTTTAAGTAGGTCATTAAAGCCTATTTAGACCATAATGGGGGTTCCTGACCATCATAATACCTGTTAGTTTAAAAATGTTATTAGAGTGTATCTCAAAAACCAATTTTCAAAGTCTCATAGAAAATGTGTAAAAAGTTTTCTTAGCTTTTCAAAAATATTTTTTTCAGGGGAGCACTTCTTAAAAAAAAATAATATGCATAAAAAATTGAAAATAATATGAAAATTTAAGCATTTTTATTGCAAATCTAATTTTGCTTCAAAAATAATCTTTGATATTTTTTGTCCTAGTTTTCGATATTTTCCGAAAAACACGAATTTCTCAAAGGAATATATGTGCTAAACTGGGTTTTGCACCTTCACGCACTACGGCTCGGAAGATGTCTTATTTAGTCTCCTAGACATATAAAAAAATCGAAAATTAGAAAAAAACTTATTTTGGAAATTTAACTTTTATTGCCAAAAAGTTCAATAAAAAATCGTTATTTTTTTCTTTTGCTTATTTTTTCCGAATAGTCCTGAACATAGCCTACAACTTTGTCAAAGGCATCAAATCATTCCGAAAATCCCTTCTCAAGATACAAGATATATTCAGCTGTACATACAAAAATGGCACAAAAATTCCGTATCTCGAGGGAAAATTTGATGCCTTTTGTTGATTTTTTAATTAAGTTTTTATCACTTAAAAGTAAGTTACTCCAAGACATTATTTTTGATTTGACAAAAATATTTGACCGAGTTATGAATTTTTAAAACAGTTTTTTTTTATCGCCAATGTGGTAAAAATAACTGCAATTTTTAATAAAAATAAAATCAAATTTGTAATTAAAAAGAAATTACACAACAATTTTTAATTTTTTTTTAAAGAAAAAAAATCTTCAAAATTCGGCCTCAAAAACAAAGTGTACCTGAAAATATGTTTTTAAAATATCAGAAAATTTAAGAAAAATGGAAAATTTTCCACAAGGGGAAGGTCTAGAATGAAAAAAAAAAAAATCCTGAAAGTGAGATTCTCATTGAAAATTTAATGTTCTACAACTTAGTAGAGCATACCAAAGCAGTAAAACTTGATCCTTAAAAGATATTAGCGATTTAAAAAAGTCATTTTTGGATAAAAAACATTGTTATCACCAACTTTAGGCTCGAGTATCAATGAGTTAAAATAACCCAATAAACCGTTTTCCGCTTGTGGAGCAGAAGGGGTATTTTTTTCTGGGCACCCTAATGTTGATATTATTCATAATCTTAATCTTATTGCCACTAAATAGATCGCTTTTCGAAAATTTCAGAAATCCTAGAACTGATTCAACCGTGTCACCTCAAAGGTTAAGACATTCCGATTGCGCTCCAAAAGATACCGCCAACTCTCCAGCGAAGCCCCGGCCAGGAATTTCCCTTTTCAACTGAAAGGATGGTGAGGCTTCGGGTCGGGTCACGCCGCACCGGAAGTCAAGTTGTTTGGCGGAAAACTTGTGGTCCAATGTTCTCTCTCGGAATGGCGGCTCCTTGGCAACGGATGCCTCCGACTGAAATCAACACTTTCCTCTAGTTTTTTTTTGTAATGAGCATCGCAAAGATTGACTTCTTTTCTTTATTTTAAAGTAAACTCATAGCTCAAACATTGAAAATCGTTGCTAATTTCGCGGAATTGCTCACGTTCCCAGGTTAACTAGAGTTCATAACTTATTAAAACCCGTTCTTGCACTGAGATAACAATTTCCCAACGACGAACAAAGTTCGTGGCAGCAGTGCAACTTTTAATTACGAAGTCACGAAGAAGTTAACCCCATTTTTGTCGTTGCTCTTTTGCGGAGCGGTTTCCTTTTCGAAGCTTCTCAACTATCGAGATCTTGAATGCTTTAGAAGTTTAGAGTGCCTTTTATCTTAATTATACGATTTTTTCCACTTCTTCTAAAGTTGTTCAGCTTTTTCCAAATCAAACAAGTTTTTTTGTGTAATTATGATGAATTTTTCAAAATAACTTTCAGTTTTCTCGGAAGGTGGAAAGAGTATCCAAAGGGTCAAAGTTTTAATCTAGTTTTCAATTCGTTTCAAGTAATCCAAGAATTGGGATTTCCCTTGAAAGAGCTTTGTTCAACATTTTCTCATTTCCCACCCAACCCCTCCCAAAAACAACTACAACAATCACAATGGAAAAGTTGCACACAAAGGACCCGGGAGCAAATAATCGAAAGTTTTTTTTAGTTTCCCCTTTTTGCAGTAATTATGAGAATGCCATTATTTGTGAACGGAAAACCCAACCCAACACAAAACGCAAACACACAGGACCAAACCGTAAAAGGGGTTGATTTTGCTTTCTAAAATGTTGCAAACATTGCGTCTTTGGGGGGGAGCAAGCACACAGTGCTGAAAATTCAGGGGTTTGCATTTGAAATTTATTTTTTATTTTTCATCGAAATACACCCACAAATTTTGCACGTTGAACCTAAAATCTTTAATAAATCGAGAAAATTTCACACCTTCAAAATCACGCAGATTTACAAACCACCTTGGCAGTAAACCGTACCGGGCAGCATAATTCCACGGAAAAACTTTTTCACACATCCTGTGAAGCACCAGGGCGAAAGTTGCTTTTCCCACGTTCCGAAAAATTCGCAGCAGTAGCATTAATCAAACTTTTCTTCCGAAAGCAAAAAAAACGGTGGTGCTAAAGTGTGGAAAGACTTGCGCTTCGGGGTACGTTTAGAAGATCCTCGAAATTTCACGGACAATTTCCACGCGTTGGAGAGGGAAAATTTGCTCGAAAAGACGAAGGATAAGGGTAGTTTGGAGAAAGTACCCGAAAAAAACGAGAGTATTGTAGAAAAAAAGTGGAAAGCTTAACGGGAAGAAAAAAGTTTCTTTCTTTTCTTTTTAAATGATTTTCCCTCGAGCGAATCGAGGGAATTGACTAGTGGCACACATACATCAGTGAGAAAGGGAGAAAGAGAGAGAGCACACGTACAAGCATTCATCTTCAGTATAGGGAAGGACAAGGGCTGCAGAAAACTTTGATATTTCTCTGGGTTTTTGCTTGTTCGAAAGGGTTCTCGATGGAAGGTATCGTGATGGTGCTTAATCAAAATTTGTTCAAGGACGGTGACGGATTGGAAGAAGAATGAGTTAGCTTAAAAAGTTTGCTCTTTTTAAATTTCAAGTGCGATATTTAGGATTTATGCCTATCATCACATGCCCTTCAATTCATCAGTAAAAAAAACACCAAGATTTTGAAAAAATCAAATTTTCTATGTTAAAATAACCTTATTTTTTTCAAAATAACTAAAAGTGCAATTTATACTAATTTTTTTTCTTCAATCAACTATACTTTCTGTAAGTTTTTCAAAAACTTTTTCTTACTTTTGTCTATTCCAAAGTCATGAGTAATCATTTTTCGATTGAATTACGATGTAAAGCTGAAAGGAACACCAAAACTCTGTTTTGTACATAAATGAACTCATTATAAATTGATTATTCGCAAATAAAACCGAATTGAATTGAATTGAATTAATCAACACTAACACTAACAGGAAATCCTTCCATTTTTTAAGTCTTTTCAGTCACGTAAGATTGTTCTTAAAATAACATTTTGTACCGATTAGAACTTAAGCAAAGATTAAGAGTGAAATGCAAAAAAAATATTTTTATTTTCGAATTTCCATTGGACATTAACAAACCAAATCATAAATTTTCGTGCAAATTTTACGGGACTCAAAAATAATTTGAAATATTCGAAAAAACCTGATTATTTAAGATCAATAATAAAGTAATTAAAAAAACATTTGGCAACATCATTTTGGGGGCCTCCCTTATGTCCAAAGAATCCATTTTGTGTCATTGGTTCACTCATAAAAGACTCCATACAATTTTGGCAGCTGACCATACAAAAATGGTACGTAAATATTCGAAAATCTGTATCTTTTGAAAGAATTTTCTGATCGGTTTGGTGTCTTCGGCAGAGTTGTAGGTATTGATGAGGACAGGCCCGTATCCAGGATTCTTCAATGGGGGGTGTTTCACCCCATAAGGCGTTAGGGGTGTATGTGTGTTATAGGGAGGGCGTATACAGTCAACAAATGCAAAAACGAAACTATTGGCACTACGCCCCCCGGGGCATGGCCTTCCTCTAACGTGGGATTTCTGCTCCAGCGCCTCTGACGAGACAGGAGAAACCGGGACCGACGTTTTACTTCACCATCCGATAGAAGCTCAGTGGATAAGGCGGGAATCGAACCCGCGTCTCATAGCATCATCGGGATCGGCAGCCGAAGCCGCTACCCCTGCGCCACGAGACCCACAAGTCAACAAATGCGTACCAAACAAAAACGTGAAATTTGCTTTATATATTGTAGCAGTAATGCTAAAAAAAATACCTAAACATCAATAAGTTCATGAAAATATTGTTATTCTTGCATATATTATTGATGTGATATCTGGAGCAACATTTGAAAGGGGCGGTACGACATTGCTCTTACTGCCTTTCGTCCCATTTAAACGCGTGTAATCAAAGGCCGTAAGCGCAATGTCGTACCGCCCCTTTCAAATGTTGCTCCAGATATATGTGATAGAAAATATTGAAATAACGTTATTGAATCCTTGATAGTTTAGATTGTTTTGTTTTCAATTAATTTTTTCTCTTCAGTAATTTGTTTTGCCCCTAAATTTTTGGAGAAAATTTTACAGGAGGGCATTTTTTATCTATACACAGCTTAAGCCAGATTGGTAACGAACTCGAGCATCTCAAGCCAAATCAATTCAAAATGGAAATCAACTCGTTTTATCTATGCGTTTTGGTTTTCGCCGTTTTTTTTATTCTTCAAACATATCATGAGCTTATAGTTTGTGTTTTAAGGAACAAGTTTGCCGAAGACATCAGCGAGATTTGCTTTGGCACAAACAATAATCCCTTAGTTTGATTTTAGTTTGAAAAAAAAATTAGGCGATGTAGATGTTTTCAGCAAAGTTGTTCTTTAAAACCCAAACTATAAGCTCATAAAGTTTTTGGAAAATCAAAATCAACAAAAAGTTTTCGTACCAAACTTACCAGATTTCTAGCTTTCTTTGATAGAACACAAACCTCAAAGCTGACGGATTTTTTTTTCTTGTCAAATGTAACATACCAACCAACAACTTTTATTTTCAATCCTCGGTCATATCACACAATAACATTTTTAAACATTTTCGAATCAATCACATTTCAGAGAACAGTTTGTAGATAAAAAAGATAATATCGTCAAAAAACATTGATTTGTCCGTACAAGTTTCCATAGAAGTTTGACAGCTGCCCATGCAATTGCTTACGAGGCCATTTCACGCCACTCGAAATTGACTTTTTCTGAACATGCCTAAAATTTAGCGGAGCTGTTTATCCTATCGAAACATGCAAAATCCCTTCTTTTTGGCACCGCCCCAAAGTTTTACGATTTTCATCTATTTTTTAGATTAGTTTTCAAATGGCCATGTCGTGGATACAAAAAAGCAAAAATCGACTGCTTTTTTAAGAAACGCTGAATTATATGGCGTCATCAAATTTTTTATTCGAATCGAACTTTACTTGTTAGGGCAAGTTGAAATCTCTTGAGAATTTCAAATTTATAAGCTTAAAGTAGCAGAATTTACCTACATCCATCCCTGCATCATTTATTCTAATTGCTCAAAATGCTGCCATGTTTGATATTAATCAAAATGATGACGCTGAATTGAATCAGCGTCAAGTTTCTTTTAAAAATTGCAGTCGAATATTCGTTGTCGAATATATCATTTTTTCCAAAATATTTGACAATGTTTTTTTAACTGGCGAAAATCGTAAAACTTTGGGGCAGTGCCAAAAAATAGAAGATTTTTTCATGTTTCGATATGATAAACAGTTTCGCCAAATTTCAGCAGAATCAGAAATAGTAGTTTATGCAACAAGTTGCAAAAAGAGGATTTTTTCAGCACGAGTCGTACATTTATCCAACGAGGTTCACCGAGTTTGATAAATACGAAGAGTGCTGAAAAAATCAAGTTTTGCAACGAGTTCCATACAACATTTTTTGCAATTCCCAAAGACACCCATTGAGTGAAACCAAACTTTTGAGCTGTAGAAAAGTGTGGACAAAAATGTTGCCAATGAATTATCATTTTTTCGAAAAAATGTGTGAAAAGTAGAAATTTGTTGACTTAAGTTTTTAATATAAAATTAAATTTGCAATCGAAAAAAAACTTCGAGTAAAATTTAATTTTTCCAAAAATATACTTTTTTTTCAACAAATCTGAACTTGGAGGCAAAATTTTTCTCCATTCTTTTCTATGGCTCATACGCTGCGGTTTTTTGTCCCCTAAAATATATCAATAAATTTCAAAAAATAAAAATAAACTAATTGGGTAATTCTCTACCAACTCACACGAAATCGGGAAAAGTTGCCCCGACCCCTCTTCGATTTGCGTGAAACTTTGTCCTAAGGGGTAACTTTTGTCCCTTATCACGAATCCGAGGTCCGTTTTTTGATATCTCGTGATGGAGGGGCGGTACGACCCCATCCATTTTTGAACATGCGAAAAAAGAGGTGTTTTTCAATAATTTGCAGCCTGAAACGGTGATGAGATAGAAATTTGGTGTCAAAGGGACTTTTATGTAAAATTAGACGCCCGATTTGATGGCGTACTCAGAATTCCGAAAAAACGTATTTTTCATCGAAAAAAACACTAAACAAGTTTTAAAAATTCTCCCATTTTTCGTTACTTGACTGTAATAAGTTATTTCGAAGGATTTGTGTCCCCTTCTTCAAAATATTCCCATAAAATCAGAAGAGGTAAAAAAATAAATTATGATTGCAAAAAAAGTTGTTGAATCGTTTGTAATTTTTTTAGAATTAATTTTATATGGTTTATTTTTGCATTTATAATGCATTTAGAATTAATTTTATATGGTTTATTTTTGCATTTATAATGCATTTATAAAATTGGACACTCTTGAGTTTTTTTTTCAAAATTTTGATTATAAAGACCAGATATCCGAAAAAAAAAATTACGGCAGAAGTTTTTTTTCATGAATTCTTTAAAATTGAGTAATTTCTGCCAGTATCAAAACAGTAAGAATGTCTAGAGCAATTTGTGATACATTTCGCTTCCAAATTTAGAAATGTGAGCTTGAAATTTCAATTTTGGCTTTTTCTTTATTGACCTTGACCAGGGCAGGGTTACAATTTTCAAGTCAAGTCAAGATCAAGTTTAAATATTTAGGGGGAGAGGGGGTAATATGCACCCCCGGGGCAAAAGGCACCCCCTGCTTTTCTCGGTATTTGGAAGAATTTTCCGGGGAAAAATCATAGAAATTGGAAGCTTAACATTGCTAAACCATGCTGGAAAAATTTGAGCATCGCAGTATAAAAACAGCTCAAGTTGTTTGCAAAACTTTAAAATGTTGTGTTTTCATCTAATTTTCTTTGCACTTTCATTATGATTTTTGGACAATATTAAAAGCATTTATTGATATTGTAAGTGTTGAGGTAAATAGTTTTTGCCATAATCTTCATTATTCTGTAGATAGATGAGTCCAAAAACATCAAAAAATGCATTTTTAATTGGCAATCAAACGTCAAAATTACCCCCCACTAGAGGGCGCTGAAACTTGGGGTGATGTTTTCATTATAACCTACAGCGAGTAAGTTGGTTTGAAATTTGAAATTGTTTTATTTCATCATAAAATCGACATTAATAGCAAATTGTAAAATTTTCAGGTAAGAAATAAATAGCTTAATTGATATAAACGAAAATATTTTTGTGGTGGCCGATTTAACCTGTTCATTATCTGATTCAAAATAAGCGAATGTTTTTATCAACCAAAACCTAACTAATCAATTGAGAATGTAGATTATTCAAGTGGACAAATATTTTTTAAAGCCACTTCTACCATAAAAGCAAAGCTCTGCTTGAAAAATGGTAATTGGAATGATTTTCAAAATTAGCAATCTAACCTCATTCTCGCGTTTTCAATCCGGATCTCAGAATTTTCAATGAAAAAGGCAACTTAGCAAAAAAATCTAAAAGTCAATCGATAGAACTTTTTATTTCTTACCTCCTGTTAACTTTATTTTATTCCAAAAGATCAATTTTCTTTTAAAAAACCTTAAAATAGTTTTCACTCGCCTTTGCACTTATCGCGCAAAAACTTAAACGTAACCTTGCACCATAGTTCTCCTACTCGAATGTAGGTGGCGAATCGAGTTTTTAGCTTTGGTTTTGGAGGCCTATTAAATTTTCTGCAAAAAGCGTGATCGGGGCAAAATGCACCGCTGTGAAGCTCCTTTGTAAAAACAGCGGTGTCATCTAGTGGTGACTAGTGAAAACTGCTTTTACCCGGTGCATTTTGCCCCATGTTGTGGTGCATATTGCCCCGCATGGTTGTTTGAAATGAATCAAAAATGTTTTTAGAAATTTGATATTTTCGAACAATTTTGAGGTTTTTAAGACTTTTTTCACATGGATGACGAAGAATAATAGTTGTTTTAGAACATCAAACAAAATTCTTCCACAGTAATGCTGTAATGGTTGAGAAATCACAGTTTTCCCTAAGGGGGTGCATATTACCCCCTCTCCCCCTATAAAAAAATTAATGGAAATACAGTCTTCAATATTGCTCCAGCTGTCAATTTGTAATATGAATTTTGTGAAAAATAATGTTTTTTGTTTTAAAAATCGTGATTTGAAATATATTTTATTAATCGTTTCAAAATATTACGTTAATATTATTTAATCGAATCTCTTCAAAAACTTAAAGTTGTCATTAAAAATCAATTAAAAAAATCAATTAAAAAATAAACAGTTTATGGTTAACGTACGACGTTAAAATTACTGTCTTATTTTTCATTTTTTGTATTTATGTTTGTTCAAAATTATTGTATTTTTTGGTTGAATATGAATAAGTAAATTGCAAAGAAAACGCCAAAATTGTATAATTTCTATTTGTATACCATGCCTCTCTTATAAATTGTAGTTCTTTTCACCATTCATCCTTATTGCTTGTTTTTCATGGATTTGAAATTTAATTCATAAAAGCTCCGATTTTCAACCTGTTGCTTTAGATAAAATTATAAAAATGACAAAAAAGCTTTGCATTTACTTCGCATGTAACATGAAACATTTTCCTCATAATTTTGAAAGGCTCAATTGTGTTGCTTTTAATGAAATCATAACTGTTTCACAGGAATTTCATGAATGTGAGTAAAACTCATATGATAATTTTTTAGCACAGTTTTTTTTTCTTTTTTTGTTCGTTAAATTTATCCTAAATAATCAATATCGTCTTTTTTGAGTCAACTTGTAGTTGAAAGAAACAAAATGCAAAAATTGCATAATCGTCCTTTGCAAATTGGTTCGCAAATAAGATTCATAATTTATCATAAATGTAAAGTTGTCCCACTTTACATCGAATATAAAATAACAGGAAATTGGACATTTTTGCGATTATTTGATTTTTTTGACTGCTTAACTCGATATTTTTTTCTTTTTTTTTAAATAAATCGACAAAACAAAGGACCTTTAATGTTTGGATTTTTTTCTTACTTAATCAAAATTGAATTTACTTCACATTGTACAATGATTGCAATTTTCATTAAGTCTCCGATTCTGAGAAAAGGTTTTTCTTTATTGCAGAAAACCCTCAACAAAGAAAAACCCGATCTCTTTTCACCATCGCCCACGTACACAACCACCAGAAAGCAATTGATTTATTGGATTTTTCCCAGTCTGATATACCTCTGCAAAACCCACCACCAACTGCATTGAATCGCAGAGCAAGAATTTGAGCTTTGAGAGGAGCAAAAAAAAACTCAGCTTTTCATCTGTCCAAACTTTCAACCGCGTCAGTGCCGCTTCGCCAACCAGCCCGAGTGCTGTCGAGATTTATAACCATCTTTCCGCGATGAATTTTTAATCGCAGTTTAATTTTATTAATGTTTCTTTCATAAACCGAAGCAACCGTGCCGAGAGGGGGTTGTGGTTTTTCCTGGGAGGAAGCCCCGATCGATCCCGCGGGAGAAAATCTCTCGGAAAATGAAAAATTGCCCGGGGTTTTACGAGGGACTTCCCGTGGGGGGAAAATCTGAACACCGTGTTTGATTTATCACTTCTAAAAAAGCTGGCAGTGATTAGCCCCAGACAGCTTGCTCGGGGAAAACGTGGAATCGTGACGGGAATTGGGCAATTTTGACGGAGGTTGAAGATGATGGAGATTGCGCCTGGGAGATTAAATTTGGCGTTTAAATGATTTTTTTTGTGGGTACAGTTTGGCCAACTTCAAACAAAGTTGCATCGTCGACTTACTTTGTAAATAATTGTGACTAAAAGCAGCAGCGTAGCAAGCCAATTACTAATTGTGTACACAAGTCCCGAGAGACCATATTTCAAATGAACTTTCGAAATGAATACCTGCGGTGAAACTCCCACACCAGAGTTGAGCTCTTGGAATGGCACCAGATTCATAAATGTCCAGAAATAAATTAACAAACAAATTGGAAAGACTTGCCTCTGAATCTCGTTCCAAATTGTTTGCAGAGCTTGATTTGCTTTTGGATTATTTGATTTGAACTTTAAGAAGTAGGAAGTTGGAAGTTGGTAGTTGGAAGTTGGAAGTTGGAAGTTGAAAGTTGGAAGTTGGAAATTGGAAGTTGGAAATTGGAAGTTGGAAGTTGGAAGTTGTAAGTTGGAAATTGGAAATTGGAAATTGGAAATTGGAAATTGGAAATTGGAAATTGGAAATTGGAAATTGGAAGTTGGAAGTTGGAAGTTGGAAGTTGGAAGTTGGAAGTTGGAAGTTGGAAATTGGAAGTTGGAAGTTGGAAGTTGGAAGTTGGAAGTTGGAAGTTGGAAGTTGGAAGTTGGAAGTTGGAAGTTGGAAGTTGGAAGTTGGAAGTTGGAAGTTGGAAGTTGGAAGTTGGAAGTTGGAAGTTGGAAGTTGGAAGTTGGAAGTTGGAAGTTGGAAGTTGGAAGTTGGAAGTTGGAAGTTGGAAGTTGGAAGTTGGAAGTTGGAAGTTGGAAGTTGGAAGTTGGAAGTTGGAAGTTGGAAGTTGGAAGTTGGAAGTTGGAAGTTGGAAGTTGGAAGTTGGAAGTTGGAAGTTGGAAGTTGGAAGTTGGAAGTTGGAAGTTGGAAGTTGGAAGTTGGAAGTTGGAAGTTGGAAGTTGGAAGTTGGAAGTTGGAAGTTGGAAGTTGGAAGTTGGAAGTTGGAAGTTGGAAGTTGGAAGTTGGAAGTTGGAAATTGGAAATTGGAAATTGGAAATTGGAAATTGGAAATTGGAAATTGGAAATTGGAAATTGGAAATTGGAAATTGGAAATTGGAAATTGGAAATTGGAAGTTGGAAATGAAGTTGGAAGTTGGAAGTTGGAAGTTGGAAGTTGGAAGTTGAAAGTTGGAAGTTGGAAGTTGGAAATTGGAAATTGGAAATTGGAAATTGGAAATTGGAAATTGGAAATTGGAAATTGGAAATTGGAAATTGGAAATTGGAAATTGGAAATTGGAAATTGGAAATTGGAAATTGGAAATTGGATTTGGAAGTTGGAAATTGGAAATTGGAAATTGGAAATTGGAAATTGGAAATTGGAAATTGGAAATTGGAAATTGGAAATTGGAAATTGGAAATTGGAAATTGGAAATTGGAAATTGGAAATTGGAAGTTGGAAGTTGGAAGTTGAAAAATGGATTTGGAAGTTGGAAGTTGGAAATTGGAAATTGGAAATTGGAAATTGGAAATTGGAAATTGGAAATTGGAAATTGGAAATTGGAAATTGGAAATTGGAAATTGGAAATTGGAAATTGGAAATTGGAAATTGGAAATTGGAAATTGGAAATTGGAAATTGGAAATTGGAAATTGGAAATTGGAAATTGGAAATTGGAAATTGGAAATTGGAAATTGGAAATTGGAAATTGGAAATTGGAAATTGGAAATGAAGTTGGAAGTTGGAAGTTGGAAGTTGGAAGTTGGAAGTTGAAAAATGGATTTGGAAGTTGGAAGTTGGAAATTGGAAATTGGAAATTGGAAATTGGAAATTGGAAATTGGAAATTGGAAATTGGAAATTGGAAATTGGAAATTGGAAATTGGAAATTGGAAATTGGAAATTGGAAATTGGAAATTGGAAATTGGAAATTGGATTTGGAAGTTGGAAATTGGAAATTGGAAATTGGAAATTGGAAATTGGAAATTGGAAATTGGAAATTGGAAATTGGAAATTGGAAATTGGAAATTGGAAATTGGAAATTTGGAAGTTGGAAGTTGGAAGTTGAAAAATGGATTTGGAAGTTGGAAGTTGGAAATTGGAAATTGGAAATTGGAAATTGGAAATTGGAAATTGGAAATTGGAAATTGGAAATTGGAAATTGGAAATTGGAAATTGGAAATTGGAAATTGGAAATTGGATTTGGAAGTTGGAAATTGGAAATTGGAAATTGGAAATTGGAAATTGGAAATTGGAAATTGGAAATTGGAAATTGGAAATTGGAAATTGGAAATTGGAAATTGGAAATTGGAAATTGGAAATTGGAAATTGGAAATTGGAAATTGGAAATTGGAAATTGGAAGTTGGAAGTTGGAAGTTGGAAGTTGGAAATTGGAAGTTGGAAGTTGGAAGTTGGAAGTTGGAAGTTGGAAGTTGGAAGTTGGAAGTTGGAAGTTGGAAGTTGGAAGTTGGAAGTTGGAAGTTGGAAGTTGGAAGTTGGAAGTTGGAAGTTGGAAGTTGGAAGTTGGAAGTTGGAAGTTGGAAGTTGGAAGTTGGAAGTTGGAAGTTGGAAGTTGGAAGTTGGAAGTTGGAAGTTGGAAGTTGGAAATTGGAAGTTGGAAGTTGGAAGTTGGAAGTAGGAAGTTGGAAGTTGGAAGTTGGAAGTTGGAAGTTGGAAGTTGGAAGTTGGAAGTTGGAAGTTGGAAGTTGGAAGTTGGAAGTTGGAAGTTGGAAGTTGGAAGTTGGAAGTTGGAAGTTGGAAGTTGGAAGTTGGAAGTTGGAAGTTGGAAGTTGGAAGTTGGAAGTTGGAAGTTGGAAGTTGGAAGTTGGAAGTTGGAAGTAGGAAGTTAGAAGTTGGAAGATTGAAGATTGAAGATTCAATTCTATATTTGGACTAAAATTCTGAGTTTAAAGATTGATTTTTCCCGTTCCCATCATTTTACCCAAACAAAACCAACTCCCACAAGCAACAGTTAATAACTTTCCAGCCAACAGCATTTCTCCAGATTGAACATAACCCACGACACCGTAACAAGTCACGACTCCAACCCTGTTCCGGGGGAGGACCAAGGACATGCTGCAGCTGACAAGTTTTGTTCCACAAGTCTCCTGTAGCTGTTGTTGTTTCAGCACACGACACAGCGCTGGAAACAACAACGGTGGCGAACAAGTGGTGCCTTCCTTCGGCATAGGTCAACCAGCACAGCCTGTCGAGTGACCCCGGAACGTGCCCGGAATATTTACTGGACTTTTCTGAGGCCTCTGCCGCAGTCCCGTGTGAACAGTTCAAACATTAATCTTGAGCCTGTTTCTGCTCTCGGTGTGTACACCTTTGGAAAATTGAAAAAGACCGGCCTTCTGATGTTTTTTTGGGAGGGGAGCAGCCACATGGCAGAAACAACATTCAGAGTGGGAGCAGATTTTTCATTGCATACTTTTGGGGGTCACGAGCGTGGTCAGATTTTTTTAAGGTGGGAGGTTTGTATTCGACCTGAGCTTGGCATATTGAATTTTGAGACTCTATGAACTTTGAAGTAAGACAATCAATTTTCTTTCTCTTTTTCAACAAAAAGCTTGAAAATTTATTGACATAATTCATCACAATTTAACTTCACATTTTCTATCCACACAAAAGCCACCCAGAGTTCATTACGGGAAAAACTATACACAACAATCAAAAGCACGAACACACGCTCACACGTGAAGCAAGTGTAAGCGTACACAGAAAAAAAGTGTAAATTTACCCAACACTGAAATCATGTTTTTAACGTAAACATGCTCAATGTAATTTTGAAATTCAATGTAAATAGTTGTATTGCATTTAAAGGACCTTTATGTAAATTGAGATTCTACGTAATGCGTGAAGCTCATGTAAATCAAGCTTTAATTTGCGCCGAACATAAATTTGAAGGTATGAATAACATGTAATTGCATATCTGATGTAATATTTTCTTAACGTAATCCCAAAAATAATTTAAATTTAAATAAAAGCTTATTTTGCAAATGACAGCACAAAAGGCAGACACAACAAATCAGCTCAATGTTATTATTGTTTGGTGTGGTAATGTTGGAAGTGTTTTTGCGCTAGATTTTGCGTTTAAATGAAATTTCGGCTGATGTACAAGCAGTTGTTTATTTCGCGAGACTGCTGGGCAACAGTAGATGGCTCCGGACAGGAAAGGGAAAGGTTCCGCACAGCAATTTTATTTCACCCAGGTTTGGATCGCAAATTTCAATTTTAACCGGCTTTCCTCACGCCAAAACAAGTTTTTCAGTTCGGATACAATCGGTCCGGAAGGATGTAAACAAACCTTGCGGATCGATTGCTGTCAATGTTAATTGAAAGAATTAAGAGCTTCTGAGAGAGGACCGATGGAATCTGTACCAACGGCACCAACAGCAATCAAAGGGATGGTTTGTTTACATTTCATCGTGCCAATCAAATCCTGGATCCTGGAATGATTAATCTAAAATCAGTTCCTTCCTATTGATCGCTTGTCTGGCAATAATTTGGTATTACGTAAAATCCTTCCGGGTTGATTGTAGCAGTTGCACCGCCGGGTGAGTAAAAATTCATAAGGTTACTACTTACAAAATATTACATTTTTGCATTTGCAGCTGCTTTAGATGGTTTGCCATTGATGCTGGCAGCCAGAACCTTGAGCTTCTTCGACAAATTTGACTTGCAGCGGCGGCAGCCGAAACCTCTTTCGTGGTGGCAACCTCACCCGGAACAGCGCCCTTCTTGGTTTCCTCATCGGTTGGAGTATCTTGTGCCACTCTCCCGGCTTGAACGGTCAAACAGGTACTCGCGGCGTCTTTTACGCGGTTTTGACCGCAAGAACGGATCATGTAGACGCAGGATTCACAATCTTACAATGTCGGAACGAGGCATCGGCACAAACTCCCTCGTAGATTTTCACCGAGACCGGAAGAAAGCTGCTGGTCCTCAGCTGTACGAGAGTGGGAGGAGGAACAGGAACGGGATCATGGCTTAAATTCGCAGAGATTCCCTTATCAATCAAGATCCAAGCTAGATTTTTGTTGGCTGAAACACAAAAAAGAACATGTAAGTATGTTTCACCTTTAACTCGGCAATATTTGCCAATTTAGTTCCACAGGTTTAAGCCGGGTCTTGTATATTAGTTTACTTACAGCATTAGTTAGCAACATTCACTAATGGTGAAATATAAAACTGATATTTTTAACAAAATTTGTTAAAATTTAATTTCAGGTGCGAAGCTTGACTTTTCGACGGATTTTTTTCGTGACATGACGTTTTGATGCGATAAACTGTTCGATCAGATGAAGTCGGTGAAGTCGATGAAGCGCGGTGAATGCCCCTGTGACTGAAATTATCGCGGTGTTGACGAATCAGTTCGGTGTTAGGGAACGTTCTTTAATTACGTTACTGTTTATTTTATTTTTATTTTATAATACATACAAAAAATTGGCATTTAACCTCCTCAAGTTGCTTTTTGGATATTTTTGAAACCGCCTTGAGTCAGGGGTTCCCTATTCAAAAACACCCAAATAATAAAAATTTCGTTTATAGGACTTTTTCGATAAAAAATTTAAATTTTATCTATTTGGCAAACTAATTTATATTTTTTATACATTTGAGAACCGATGTTGGTAATGTAAACGTGTATGAATAGAAATTCTTAACTTATTTTTATGAGTTCCTAAGAAACAAAATGTGATGCAAACTTTCAATATATCCTGCTCAGGGTCAACCAACAGTTTTATTAATTTTATTTTTACACCGTTTGAATCTAGAGTTTTTTTAAAGGTCCTATAAACATATTAAACACAATAGCTTACAGAACCTTTTCAAAAACATTAACGTTACTTAATCCACCGTGAGGTGGTTGATGCCTTCCTCACATAAATATTGTTTTTTTTTTGTGAAATAAAAATAGCCAACATATGTTTTCTAAATAAAACTTCATATACTTTTAACTCAATAAGTTTGTCAGAACTTCAATCTTTTGGACTCGTTGGATAGATCTTTTGATTACGTATCCAACGATAAGACATCCAACGCATAACGATAAGATCGAAATATCTTAGACTCAGCCTCTAAAAAGTGTATAAATAACACTTAAGTGCTAATAACTTTTGATAGGGTTGTCAGATCTTTGATGTTTTAGGCTCGTTGGAAAGGTTTTTCAAATAACTTTATAAAAATATATAACAAGACGGATTTTCTTACAAAAACCACCCTTTTTACAATCTTCCGGACTATTGTTAAAATCGTTTTTTTAGCATAACTTTTGAAGTACTTTTCTAAACTTCATAATATTAACTAGGGTCTTATGGGACCCCAAGACGGATCGAATGAGGCCAAAACGG
Source organism: Culex pipiens pallens (assembly GCF_016801865.2). NCBI lineage: Eukaryota > Metazoa > Arthropoda > Insecta > Diptera > Culicidae > Culex > Culex pipiens. The sequence goes on along the minus strand of NC_068938.1, from coordinate 214,785,993 downwards.
TCCAAATCGGTTCAGCCAGTCCGGAGATAATCGAGTGCATTTTTTCGTACAATTGATGTTTCAGCGCAATTTTATCTTTAAAATAAGGGTAATAAATGAAAAATTTCGGCATTTTTCAGCAATTGGGCAACAATTTAAAAAAAAATCTCGACTCTTGCCATGGTTGAGGGGATGCAAAAAATTAAAAGAAATATAAAAATTGAACGTATAAGCCAGAATATTCAACACTTCAACTAAAAAATTGTTATAAAATGTATTTTACACCCGTACATTATATTAGCCATCATTATTCTAAAAATGTGTAAGATTCGACAAAAAAATCATTTTTGCGAAAAAATACATTCTCTTGTTCATCGAAAGTTCATCAAAATGCAAATTATTTTTGAATAAATCATGCTCGAACGCATAGGAATGGAATGGATTTCAGTTAATTGCACTTAAATATTACTGCGGGCGTCAATAATAAGAGTTTACGCGCGGTGATACGACCGCAAGATAATGGTCGCATGACAGCCACATGACAACCGCAGAACAAATTTTTGGCTTTTGTCAAAGATTGCCTTGAGTTTTCAGCTGACTTTTGGATTTTTTTTCAAAACAAACCAAGTTGACAGCCAAATCAACGCAGAATTTCAGTTCAACTTGCTGATTTTTACACTGCGGTAGTTAGGCGGCAATAATCAGCTGTCACTCACAGCGAAGGAGAAACGTGATTTTGTCTCGCAATAAGCAATAACAAAAGCCTTGAAAAAATGTGAAAATGTTTCAATTAGAAAAAAAATTAAAGAGCATATTTGTATCGTAAAATAGCGATCAAAAAAGGATAAATCATTAGTTTTTTTAAAAGTTCAAAATAAAACCTCATTTTGAAAAAGTTTAAAATCATTTTACACATGGTCAACGGGCCATTTTACTTGATCATTCAAAATGGGCCTGCGGGCCACGTTTGGCCCGCGGGCCATACCCTGATTTACCCCTGATTTAAAACCTCAATAACATGAAAATTGAAAAGTTTTCTGAAGCTAGAGAATTAGCAAATCTAGTAAAAATGATAACTCGTTGTTCAGATTAATAATATATTTATACAGATTTTTAGTTTAATCAAGTACATACAAATTAAACGTGGCAACCCTGCTTGGGCTGAAAAGCAAATTCAGCCACAGGGGTAGTCGACATACGCGGCAATCTCGAGCGCGAGCTGTAAAAAAAAAACAAAAAGAAGAAGCTATCTGTCAAAATACTCTTAAAAGTCTCCATCGCGATCCGCTGCGCCAAATTTTCGCGTGAAAATTGCGGTTCCCCTCAATCCCAGTCTAAATTACCCAGCATCATGCATGGCCATCGTCGCCAGAGCACTGTCCCTCGTGAGATGAAGACATCTGGAGTGCAAATAAACAGCAAAAGGTAACTTTCCGCTTCGACTGAGTTGAGATGAGATAATAATTTGTGTTTTGAAGCAGTTTTCAGTGATGTCCGTCTTAACTGCCAACATAGACAAATCTTTGTCGGGCCCGATCGAGTTGGACAAGTGCTGGTGGAGGACTAGGGCAATGTGACGAACATCCTGCATCTGCTTAAGATCGAGCACCCGGCCAGAATGTGCTCTTTACGTTGGTTCAGCTCCAGAACGAGACGCTCGATGGTGAACCACATCGGTTGTCAGCATCGCCGCCGAGCTGCTGGTGAAACAGAAGATTCCTCTCGTCAATTATCTGCCGGCTTTCAGCAGGCCGTGAAATGGAGGGCGAGGAACGCTTTGAAACCAGCTACGGTGTTGAGGTCGCTGAAAACGACCTGATCGACGCTCGAGTCCCCAATTGCAAAAAAGTGGTTGCCGGAGGTTGTGGCGTCGTGGCGCCCCTTTCAATCTGTCTTGTTGAGTTCGCTGAAACTGCAGGTCATCGCCGGGAATGCCACATCGCCGATTCCAAAATCCTCCGCGCTGCAAAGGACGCCACCGATCACATGGCCAGGTTCTATTGTAACAATCGGCCGGGGCTTAATTCTACAGGTTTGTTTTGGTTTTCACATTTTTCTTCAAAGCCTTTTGTGAGTCACAATAATAACTATTACTATTGTTTTTTAGGTTGCATTGCACGATCGTCACAGTAGCTAAAATCTGAAGGCACCGTCGTCGCTGGGGGAAGTGCATAATGCACAACCACACACACATCGACGGTTCCGGGCTAGCTGCGCGTGAGGTCAAAAGATCACATTGTTTATCGAGCTGGATCCTGCAGAGCGATGCTGTTTAAACATCAGTACAGAAGCATGGTGGTTTAAAAAAGGTGAATTGATCATGAGTGAGTTATTTTGTTTTATTTCCATTCTTTTCTAAAATATTTGTAAGATCAGGAAATCTTTACATATTACTCCGTTGAATCTGGAGTCTGCATAATAATTATCAAATGTTTTGCCTTTTGCATTTTAAAAGGTTCGCTCCAGTTTTTTTTCTAGTCAAACAAAAATCATTTAAATGCTTTGTTTGAATAGAAAGTAAACTAAATGTGTGCTTTTCTAAACTGCATCAGGGTACAAAAGAATTTGAAAATTACATCAGATTTAAGATTCAACGGAGTAAAAAAAATTTCGACTTGGGTAAATTTACGTAGATTTCATCGGAAATTTACAAGTTTTTGGACCGCTGTTTGTTCGAAACGTTTACAACGGATGGCATGTAAATTTAAAATGAATAAGATGTAAATTCGCATCATTAATGACGTGCACTTTTGGTACATCATTAATGATGTAAATTTACCGGAATTTTTTTTTCTGTGTATGCACATGTTTGTCATTTTGGGGAAAAGTTTTCTCTCCTAGACCTGACTAGCTAGGGATCAGCAACGGCAGAATCGCTGGGGCTTGGGTTAGGAAAAAGTGGTGGGAAAACTTTCGAAGCTTGTCAGGAAAACATACTGCTCCAGCTTGACTTGGGCTTTGATGTGGGTGAGCTGAGTTTATTGAGAACTATTTGTACGTATGGGTGGATAGTAAGGTGAGAGTTTTAATTAATTTACTGATCAACAATTTTCAGGTTATTTTGGTTGTTAGAATCGAGTCAATCTTTTTAAAGTTTTTCATTTATATAAATCTCAGCGGTTTTATGGAATTCATCCTATTTTCATGTTTATTTTTTCGACAAAATTAAGTTTTTCACTCTCAAATAAATTTTGGTTTGATTTGGTTTTGGTTTATTTCATTTGAGCTTTAAAAAGTCAAAAGTAAGAAGTTGGAAATTGAAAGTTGGAATTCGGAGGCTGGAAATTGGAAGTTGGAAATCGGAAAGTTGGCAATTGGAAATTGGAAGTTGAAAGTTGGAAGTTGGAAGTTGTTAATTGGAAATAAGAAATTGGAAGTTGGAAATTTGAAATTGGAAATTGGAACCCGAGCAGACGGAAATAACTTGGGCATAACATTTTTTGATATTTAAAAATACTAGGCCAATAGCATTTTATGTTATTTATAACAAGATTTGTTATTCGTTGTTATGATTTTTTTGTTATTGGATTGTTATTGTAATAACAGACTAATAAAATTTTCAGTTATTCTTCGAACAAATCTTTGTTATTATTTTCTGTTATTTTAACAACTAATCCGATCATCCCAATAACAGTTGGCGGTATTCTTCCATAACAAAAAATGTTATTCTCATGTTTTTTTTGGCTACCAATCAATATCAGACCAATAAAAATTTTTGTTATGATAACATAAACTGTTATGAAACTTTTATGCAAAAATGGCTTTTTCATGAATATTGCATAACACTTTCTGTTATTTTAACAATATTTGTTATTGAAATGGCATGAATTTTGTTATACCCGTCTGCCCGGGAAGTTGGAAGTTGGAAGTTGGAAATTGGAAATTGGAAATTGGAAATTGGAAATAGGAAATAGGAAATAGGAAATAGGAAAAAGGAAATAAAATAAATTTATTTCTCTTGGTTTTGAATTTAAATTTGATCAACATTACTCTATATTCAATCATATTGTTATATTTTAACCATTTAAAAAAAATAAAATAAATCGGTGTCATTTTTAAACATGATCACATTTTTTGCTTGATTCGTAAATCTAGTTTGTTTAGCCTTATTTTTATTTTTTTCTGAAGCAGTTCAAAGACATTTCATTCAAACACTCTTCACAATTTTTTAATTAGTGTTTTTTATTTGAATTTAACAGTTCTGCTACAGGATGTCACATTTGCAATGCAATGATTTGGAGAACCTTTCAACAATTGATATTAATAAAAAAAACTTTTGCAGGGAGGGTACATATTTCTAAGCTAAGATTTTGCTAGCTAGGGAAAATGGATTTTGTGAAAAAACCCCTAGTTTTCAACAACTTAAAATTAAATAATAGATGGAACAATTATTAGACACGTGAGAGCCAGAGAGATATCAATTTTTTGAAAACATAAGTCATAACTTACACGGAAAAAACCCTCAAATTTTCTATGACTTGTGAAAAAAGTTCAGATTTAAAAAAAAAATTACATCTTTTAGCTGAAAAAATGGTGGCAAATCGAGTACTGGAGATGTGATTCTTTGAAAAAAATAATTGTTTTGAAAAAATCTAAAATACTGTCAAACAAAATTCAGAATTCATATTTATATGCATAATGTCAAAAAATAGTTGGAAAGTTTTCTGTATTTTTTGCAGATTTCAATTTTGTTTATTGGCTGTTTAAAAAAACTTCTCAATAAATAAAAAAATATATTTAAATCATTGTAAGAATAAAAAGGCTATTTTAGACATTAAAAATCAGAGCAATAAAAATTGTCATAACAAAGCTAATAATAAAGTTTTTTAAACGATTATGACCAGCATAAAGTAACAAGAATCTGTGTTTCCATATATTAAAAAAAAAAGAAATGGAAACATTGCAACTTTAATTTTGCATAATTTTTTTTGCTGTAAATATTTTAAAATTTCAAGGCATATTTATAAAGTCAAAGTAGAATATATATTGCCGTTTTAATTTAAAAAAAACATTAGCGTTTTAAAATATGGAGTGTTTTTATTCTTGTTTTTTTTAAGAATTACATTTTTATGTTTCTTCTTTTTCGCATAAGTTTTCAATAGTTTGATTTTTTAAAATTTGATCAGAAATTTTGTTCGATGATTAAAATTATGTTTAAATCAACTGTTTTTGGATTTGAAATAAATCTTTGGGTACGAAATACTTGTTATTTTAGCTTCTAGAACAATCGGGAATTAAAAAAATATATTTGAGTTATCACTTTGTAAGGATCAAATATAAGGGAAGGATAAAATATTAAATTTCATATTAATATTTTTATGTAAAAAGTATGCTTAACTGAGCACATCAACCAGAGCTTTTGCACTAATATTTTTGTTACAGACATTTTAGTATCTTCAAAACTACAAACATTATCGATATGATTTTTTATTCATCTCCTAAATACCAGTCTACAAAATAGTTAACAAGAAAGTTTGACTATTTTTACAGTCAGGTTTTTGCAGGATTCTGTCCATAAGTTGGTCAATTTTGGTTGATCTGCAAGTTTAATCGAAAGTGCACACGATTTTCCATAAATTCAACTTTAAAACATTTTTTTAAGTGATTCCATATTTTAATTACATTAAAACTACAAAAACACCACAAATGATAACAGTGTAACAGCTTTTTCATAAATCTGTGTCAAAATATAGAAGTGTTGAGAAAATCTTTCACAATGTAAGTTTCCATTCACACATTGTATTCGAAACCAAGTTAGTCACAGTAAATTTCTCCTGTGCAAACGACGCAGTCTTGCATCCCAAAATCAATTAGCCGCCTTGTAACGTTGATTTCCACTGTTCAACTTGCACCATACCAGCCTAGTGTCCATCCGGCACAAACCACATCCGCAAAAGTGTAACCAAGCCAATCAATCAATTTCCGTGCAGCCCCCGAAAGCAAACTCTGGAAAGGTCGCAAAGGTTTGCTTACATTTTGATCCTCTCGCAGGAATTTTTCCACTCCGCCGAACGCGAGGATTTTCTGTTGATTTTTGCGTGCGCGAAATTCCCTTCCACGAACAGCACTGCTGGGGCGATCGGTTCCGGGAAAAACCCCTTTTGGGCGAGTCACTCCGTCGTCGCGCCATTTTCCAAGTGGCGAGAGTCCTCGAGACCGCATCGGAACAAAACCCACTGCCACTGCGAAAAAGCTCGCAAATCTCACTCTCCGCATAATAAATCATTGGGCGTTGCGCGATGGACGGGTTCACGGGGTTCTCTTCTGCGAAGAGGACACCCAAACGGGCGCGTGGACGACAGCTCCGGAATCCGGTGTTCAATTTTCCGGAAGGGCGTCTCGTGGAATGTCACCCGACGACTTGCTGCGTGTGCGATTGAATCGACATGTCGGTCGTGGCTTTGGGACAAAAAGGGGTTCTCGATGGTATTTCGTGGGAAGGACACTGAAAGTGTCTTAAATGTAACATGAATAATTCTGAGTTTGAAGTTGATACACATGTCAATAGGAAATAACTTGAAATAATAATTTACAAAATTATTCAAAAAAGTGAAGAAAACTTGTAATCTAAAGCCTTTTGATTTGACAGGAACAAGAACAAGATTATTTATTTATTTGTGAATCTCGCATCGATTTTTCATAGTGTTTCACTTAAAAGTGTTTGATTTATTAATCTCAAATAAGCAATTTTCTATTTTGTAATCTGTGTTAACAATTCACAATTCATGCAAAGGTAATTTTAATTTTAGGAAAATAAATTTCATTAGAGTATTTCTCAAAGTCATTTTGTTTAAATATTTACAAACACGATATTGTTTCAGAATTATGAGTGTTTGTGGAATTCAAAGTTTGAATCAGAGTAGTCAAAATCAAATCAATTGTTTACGATGTGTCGCTTGAATCATTGAATCGCTTGAAATAAGAAAATATTGAGAAATTTAATCATTAAGTTTTTGAATTATTTTATTCAAAAATGTTAAATCATGTATTGTCTTGAATCAATAAAATAATTTTATTTTAATTTCTACTTCCAAATTTTTTTTTGGCCCATAAGGTTGGATAACCCCTAATTAACTCAAAACAATCTGAAATGAATTTTTGTTGTATTGATAAACATATTTTGCAAATTTTATTGAATGTTTATTTCCCTCAGCTATGATAAAAATAAAAATTTCAAGCCAAATTTTCAAAATAATGAAGCAAATGTATCACAAAATGCAATTAATAATGTTTGTTTTTAGGGAGCGTTCTTTTATTACGTAACGCAAAAAATCGGATATTTAGACCCCCTCCCCCCCTCGTAACAAAACTTATTTGCAGAAATAATCAGTCTTCTAAAATATTTGTGTAAACTTCATTTTCTAACAAAAAAAAAGCGTTTTTGAATTGTTTTTTCGAGAGTTTATTTTATTCTTTGAATAATGACCAGTTCTTTGAAAAAAACATAACTAAAAAAAATGGGAATTATTCTATTCTTCATAACATTTTTTGTGTAGTAATATTGTTAACTGTCCCATTCTTTTATACCTGAGCAGCTTTTTTAAAATGCCAAACTCTGACTTTTAAAAATATGTTGAAAGATTTTCAATTCTTTAAAAACAAGCTATTTGAGATTTTCTTAAAGATTTGGTATGATCCTTCCAAACATGAGCAACATTTTTGAGTTTTTTCATTCTTTAAAAAAATATTTTGAAATATTGTAATATTTTTGTGTGATTTTTCATTCTTTCCAACATGGACAGTTTTTTTTTAAAATTGTCAGGTTTCTTCATTACTTTGTAAGATTTTCAATTCTCCCGACTCCTTGTATAAGTATGTTTTACATATTTAAAAAAAACTCATCTTGAAGGTCGTTATATTTTTTTTAGTTTTTCCATTCATTAAAAGATAAGCAAATTCAAATTCAATTTATAAAATATCAAAAAAATTAGGATTATATAAGTGAAATTAACAGAAACCCGTTCATAACACGTTTTCATAGGTGTTGTTGTTTAAATATTTATGCAATGCAAAACGATCAATCTTCTGGCATTCGACCTTTTGTCATACAATCTAAAGAAAAAAATAAATAACTTAAGGTACAATTAGTAAAATCAGTGGAATAAAATTGTATTTTTTTTTGTCAAAATATCATTTCTAGTAGTAGTTTATTACTTTTGTTGATGATAATAACTGAAAATTATAAACACTGAAGAATGCTTATCAAATTTTTATTCCAACAAGTTTTTGTATTTTAAACCAAATATTGTAATTTCTTTTGTTTTGTACCTCATTAACAAACTTTTTTTGTGTTTCCAACGTGATATGTAATGTAATACGTAATGTAAAGAATAAATTCAAAAAACAAAAATTGCTCAAGCTGTGTAGCATTTAATTTTGTTGTAGCTTTGAATTACGTTATATAATTTTTAAATTAGGCTGCTACAAATTTATTTTAATGTTTTTGTCAACCCTCCCCCCCACCTTTTTTTTCAAAGTCGGCCCGAAAACATCAGGGGGCAAAATAAGTTCATATTTTCTATGAAAATGTAAGTGTAATCATCTGAAATCATTTTAAAATACATTCCCCTAAGTTTAGAATCACTTAAAGCATGCTTACGAAAAAAAATCATCAGATCTGATTTTTTTTTTAAATTGATGATTACAAAACAACTGAACTGATGTTTAATGCATTTTCCGATAATTTTTTCATTGTAATGTTGAAATTCTGGCTTGTAATTTCAATTAGTATAATTAATAGTTTACAAATAATTCTACAATTTAGCTCATATATTTTTTTGTCCCCTTGATATTTTGAGAAATAATAAATAAATAAATAAACAAACACAATTTTGTAAATTCCCGTTAAAAAAAAACAAAAAAAAATGTTTGGGTATTGGAAATCTATTGGAAATTTTTGTATCAATTTATGCAAACAATTCTAGATGTGTGTGTGTGTGTGTGCAACCAACCAAACGGGACCACGCGGTCACTTCTTACAAATTGAGTTGTTTCCATGTATTTTTAGATCTACATTCTATACATGCAAATAACTCGCATAGGCATTTGGAAGGTGTTAGCTCTGCCGAACTTCGGTGACCCATTTCTACGCTGGCTAGCCGAGCGCGAGGTACTTCAGCTTTATCGACAAGCCCCGCCCTGAAGAACGTTTGCACCAATCGGGTTCAAACGTTATTTAGAACTTCCGAACCCTTGTCAAATGGACAAGGACCCAGCGCGTATATAGTTGATAGTAACAGTATTCCTAATTCCATTCATAGCTCACCAAGCCGTGATGGCCTAGTGGTTAGCATTTTTGCTTACCAATCCAAAGGACGGAGGATCGAACCCCGACTCGAGCGAGTTTGATTTTTCGTTCATGTTCAGAGTTTCAAGATTTATAATTCCTATACTTTCTCGTTGGGAGCAGATGGGAATCGAACCCAGGACCATTCGCTTACAAAGCGAACACCGTGACCAGTCAGCCACGGCCGCTTCCCAATTTATGCAAACAATTCTAGATATCCTCAAATTCAAACTTTCCGTGCATTACAACAAACTTCACGGAAAAACCCACTCGCCCCCGAGAATGACAGCCAAAGGAAGGAATGGGGGGTGGGACACATCCCTTCAATTTCTGGCGCTGCTGCGGAAACAACAACAACCTCGAAGGCAGCACCAGCTCCAGTAGCAAGGTCCTTTTTCCAGACATGGCCGTCGACAACAAGCTCAGCTGGGCTGCTCGACCACAAAAACTAAGGGGCTTCATCTTGTTTTCTCATTTGTCGGATGGATGGCGCTGCTGCGGAGCTTTTTGCCAAGCCTTGTGTGTTTTCAACCCCTTGTTTGTGTTGTTTTGCTCGTGTTGACTTATTCCCGTAGCAAAATAAGGCTTCCTCCTTCTCGGCCAAAGGGGAAAAACAGGGCTTTCAACCATGGATTTCCGGAAACTGTCCTCTCTTGCTGAATGCTGCGTGTGTCCAAGACGGGGGAAAACAACTTCAATCCGATTGTCCGGTGTTCGGACGGGGTGCCAGATGGTCGTCAGTCCAAGGCATGTGGTGAGGTCGCCAGAAAGTCACTGAAATTGAGACTTGTAGCTCGGCAAGGTTGGTGATGATGGCTTCCGGGTTGGGGCTGACACACGCACCAACTCAGTAATCCTTCGGCACAAGAGTTAAACTCTTTCCAAACGGACGATTGTTGAGAGGATAAACGAAAGTCACAATCGGATTAGCTAGTGTGCAATTGATAGGTTGTGGTATGGTTTGATGTTTTGATAGAGACAATTTTCTTTAATATCTATTCCTTAGGCCATCCAAACCTTCAATAACAGTCTTAACCCCGAGCCTGCAGAATGCGTTACAGTGATTTTTGAAGGCCTGGGAAACAGGCAAAATAGTACTAAACATTATTGTTTTATAGTATTTTGGAATCGTCAGGATGTCAATATTTGTTCGAAACCCGGACACTTCATCTTGTTTTATCAATTATTTGGATATAAGTTTGCATAATGAATGTCAAAACTGTGTTATTTGATGAATTCCAACATCAACTTTCATTTAAAGTTTGTTTAAACGCTGTAGTTAATGCCAAAAAATTAAATACAATTAAATTGTAAGTTTACCAAAAATGCGAAACATTTCACTTGAAATAATTCATAGGCGTTTGAAACACCGGGAAGGCAAAGCAGAAATTTATGGTTTCGAGGATGTCAATATTTGTTCTATTGGATTTTGATGCGGGGCTTGGGGGGGAGGGGGTGCACGACAAAAAAAAACCCTTGCAAAATGCGTTACAGTAAATTTGTAAAATTTATATCTCATACAATACATATTCGAACCGCAATGTTTTATAGTGTTTTTGAAAGGGTTTCATTTGTACTTCACGTTAAAAATGTAATAAAAGTACATTTTCTTACAAGTTTTACTTTAAAAGTTTGAGAAACTTTTATTTTTTATTGTTACTTACTTTAGTAAAACAGTGGAAACATTTTTTTTTGTTGAGAAATACACTCATGTGACATATTCACCATTACTATCAGAAAATATATCATCCGACATATCAAACTTCATCAAATTACAAGAAAAGTCATTTTGTATAAAAATCAAACCAATTCAACTGAACCGGTTCACCCAATCGGTACAAAAGCTTTACCGGTTCACGATAACCATCATATTCATCCATAAGAAATTATTCTGCATAATATTTTTACCGATTCAGACAATTTAGAGAATTTAAAGAATTTAAAGAATTTAAAGAATTTAAAGAATTTAAAGAATTTAAAGAATTTAAAGAATTTAATGAATTTAAAGAATTTAAAGAATTTAAAGAATTTAAAGAATTTAAAGAATTTAAAGAATTTAAAGAATTTAAAGAATTTAAAGAAATTAAAGAATTTAAAGAATTTAAAGAATTTAAAGAATTTAAAGAATTTAAAGAATTTAAAGAATTTAAAGAATTTAAAGAATTTAAAGAATTTAAAGAATTTAAAGAATTTAAAGAATTTAAAGAATTTAAAGAATTTAAAGAATTTAAAGAATTTAAAGAATTTAAAGAATTTAAAGAATTTAAAGAATTTAAAGAATTTAAAGAATTTAAAGAATTTAAAGAATTTAAAGAATTTAAAGAATTTAAAGAATTTAAAGAATTTAAAGAATTTAAAGAATTTAAAGAATTTAAAGAATTTAAAGAATTTAAAGAATTTAAAGAATTTAAAGAATTTAAAGAATTTAAAGAATTTAAAGAATTTAAAGAATTTAAAGAATTTAAAGAATTTAAAGAATTTAAAGAATTTAAAGAATTTAAAGAATTTAAAGAATTTAAAGAATTTAAAGAATTTAAAGAATTTAAAGAATTTAAAGAATTTAAAGAATTTAAAGAATTTAAAGAATTTAAAGAATTTAAAGAATTTAAAGAATTTAAAGAATTTAAAGAATTTAAAGAATTTAAAGAATTTAAAGAATTTAAAGAATTTAAAGAATTTAAAGAATTTAAAGAATTTAAAGAATTTAAAGAATTTAAAGAATTTAAAGAATTTAAAGAATTTAAAGAATTTAAAGAATTTAAAGAATTTAAAGAATTTAAAGAATTTAAAGAATTTAAAGAATTTTAAGAATTTAAAGAATTTAAAGAATTTAAAGAATTTAAAGAATTTAAAGAATTTAAAGAATTTAAAGAATTTAAAGAATTTAAAGAATTTAAAGAATTTTAAGAATTTAAAGAATTTAAAGAATTTAAAGAATTTAAAGAATTTAAAGAATTTAAAGAATTTTAAGAATTTTAAGAATTTTAAGAATTTTAAGAATTTTAATACTTTTAAGAATTTTAAGAACTTAAAGAAACAAATTTTCAAAGCAATAAGGCCGTTGCAGATCTATTTTAAAACACTTCATAAAACAACCAAAACAGTACAACACCTCTTCAAGCTACCATTGAAGGGAAGGAGTGTAACACTTTAACGAAATGCCCATCCCCAACCCCAAGACCCAACACAAAACTGTATCAACTCAACAAAAGTACCGTACGTGCCTCCGTTTGCTGGCTCTGGTGAAGCTGCGACTGACGACCTGTGAATAACCCGCCTTCATTGCTCCTTTTACGACGGGGGAAGAAAATGTTTTTCTCAGATTTTCCCTCCCGAACCTCCCTCCGGGGAACAAGGGTGAAGAAAAAGCCCTCCGAAACAGACAAAAATACAATGTGTTCCGTCGTCGTCTTCACGTCACAGCTGGTGATTTCACCTCGAAAAAGGAGAGAGAAGCAAGTCCCAGCATGAAGCTTAGAAGATTTTCCGAACTATCACACTGCCGGTTCGGTTCTTAATGGGTTTCGGAAATGGATGTTACAGGACGTTTCCTAGGCAAAAGTGTGCCAACGGTGTTAAGCGGCCCGTTCTCATCGAGAAATTCTAAAAATAAACGATTATTGGCGGCCCATGCCAGGAATGTGAAAACCGGGACAATTCCTCAATTTTTACGATGTCAACGAGCTCCCGAGAAATTCAGCAGCAGCTGCTTCCTTTCGAAGTTAAGCCGCTTAAGGTCGTAGCCCAGCTGGAAGTCGACGCCGCCCAAACAAAAAGAAACCGAAACTTCATTCTCGGTAGACCACTAACAGTAATGGGTTTTCCGATGAATCGAGAAAAAAAAAACAACAACTCAGCAAGCCAAGCAGATTTGGTCTGATAAGCAGACAGCAGACCGCAGCGCGATGATGACGGTCGTGATGGTGGCGATTGACAGTGACGGATGATGATTGAAGCTGCGGTTAAAGTAGGCGCTTCTCTGTCACTCGGTTAAGGTTTCTGGTCACGGGAACCGCAACCTGGTTGTCATTTGCTTGTTCAATTGGTTTCGTTTAATCTTGTTTAAAGAAGAAATTTCAAAGATATATTTGCGGTTTTGCTTTCTTTGAACAAAAGAAAGTTTTATTTTTAATTTGAAAAAATATTTTTAGGGTGAATTGTTCCTTCAGAATCTCAGTAAATAAGTTAAAGTATATTTTTAAGATGTGCCTAAATACTTAAAATCATGCTTCTTATATTTAAAAATTCAGGCTAAGCAATGTAAGCAACAAATCGTCGTTTGTCGATTTTTTTACGTTCCGAGATAAACGCGTTTTAATGTTTGACCTTAAATAAACAATAACGAGAGTACGCAATGTAAACAATAACAAACACGTTTTGTGTGGTTGATCATACTGTGCATCGCCCTGCAGTTTGGTTGAATTTGGTTGCTGGACTCCCGAGTTAATTGAAAATGTTTACGGTAGTCGAGCTCGTACGTGTGTCAAACGCGTTCTGACCTGAAATTCCTTTGGTCAGTTGTCGCACTTAGGGGGAGAGGGGGTAATATGCACCCTCTAAGGGAAAACGGTGATTTCTCAACCATTACAGCATTACTGTGGAAGAATTTTGTTCGATGTTCTAAAACAACTATTATTCTTCGTCATCCATGTGAAAAAAGTCTTAAAAAACCTCAAAATTATTCGAAAATATCAAATTTCTAAAAACATTTTTGATTCATTTCAAACAACCATGCGGGGCAATATGCACCGCAACATTGGGGCAAAATGCACTACAACAACGGGGCAAAATGCACCACAACATGGGGCAAAATGCACCGGGTAAAACCAGTTTCCACTAGTCACCACTAGATGACACCGCTGTTTTTACTAAGGAGCTTCACAGCGGTGCATTTTGCCCCGACTACGCTTTTTGCAAAAAAAAAAAAACAATTAAAAATGCATTTTTTGATGTTTTTGGACTCATCTATCTACAGAATAATGAAGATTATGGCAAAAACTATTTACCTCAACACTTACAATATCAATAAATGCTTTTTAGATTGTCCAAAAATCATAATGAAAGTGCAAAGAAAATTAGATGAAAACACAACATTTTAAAGTTTTGCAAATAACTTGAGCTGTTTTTATACTGGGATGCTCAAATTTTTCCAGCATGGTTTAGCAATGTTAAGCTTCCAATTTCTATGATTTTTCCCCGGAAAATTCTTCCAAATACCGAGAAAAGCAGGGGGTGCATTTTGCCCCGGGGGTGCATATTACCCCCTCTCCCCCTACATTAATTTTCAGGCTGCGTCAAGATAGCACGACAAAATTGAAACTTTTTTCACATAAAAATAACAACAATGCACGGAGTTTTTTCGGTTTTTATTGAATATCTCAGAAAATTAATCAAATTTAAGGGATCTGTGAATGTCAAAAGGTGGAACATTGTGAGCTGCACAAAATGGCGTTCTTAACTCAATTAGGTCCAAAATGTACGTACGACAAGTTAGCACGACAGCGACGAAATTTTGATTTGCAAAACAGCAGTCTATCCTGTTTTTATTGATTGATCGGTTTTTCGTTGAATGGGTCATTTTATATTACTATCGATAAACTTTGTCTTACTTCTAACGTTCTAACATCAAAATCGCATTTGACTCAAATTTGAGTAGTTCATTGCCTGTTATATTTCCAAGTGCAATTTCTCAATATTACAATCACCGCCATTTTAGTCGCAGTGTTGGATTAAAAATTTCCAAATCAATTTAGATAATTATTGGGTCATAATTAACCCCTTCCCGCCCAGAGCAAATTCGAGATTTTTTTACGTTTTTCTACATAACTCGTAACTGGATCAACCAAATTGGATGAAATTTTAATGGTTATACACAGAAAAAAAAAATCACGGTAATATTACATCTGGGAAGGGGTACATCTTTTATGTCAGCAAAAAGGTGTAATTTTACCTCTGGAAATGTGTAATTTTACCACTTTTCTGGTGTAATGTCACTTTTTCAGTCTAAATTGAGGTAAAATTACATCATAAAAGAGGTAATATTCAACCTTCAAAAATTACAGCTTCCAAATTTACATTATTTTTTTCTATGTAAAATTGCATGGTTGCAGAGAAATTCCATTTTGAAGACAAAAATTTGTGGTGCTCTGAAGTAACCATGGGCGTTAGAGGGTTAAGCTCAACGACGATAACAAAAAACAAATGGTTTTCGTGATTTAAATATACGAAATTAAAATTTTCCGAAGTCTTCAGATAATCGAATCTGGACCGTATTTGAATGTGAAAAAAAAAACATAAAAAGATAAATTTGTAGAAGATTAATAATTTTTTTTTAAGATTTTGTCTCCTATCCCTTCAAATAAATTGTTGAAAAAATCAGGGGATGGATAAATTTAAAAACATAAAAAAGATTAATTTTCGTTATAGAAAACTTGTGCAATCGATTGTCAACTATTTAGAATAGATTTATTGACGTTTATTTATCCATTTTATTCAAATGGGGTACTTTGGAATTTTTGTTTTTTTTTTTAATTTTATCATTATTATTTTTTCAATTGGGCCGTTGCAAATCTTTTTTCAAAGTTTATGTCGCCTCCCTTCAAAATCGATCCAAAAAATCAGGGAGCAAACAAAAAATTGATTAAAAGACTTCAAACTTAAAAACGTTACTTAATCCACCTTAAGGTGGTTAGTGCCTTCCTCTCATTTTTAGAGTGATTCCAACCCCCCTAAAGTGTCCACATGGTTTATGGATCTCCCCTAACGTGATCGCAGCACCTAAGAGGTCCTAATAAAATAAGTGATGAGTAAATAAAAACAGACTGCCTACAGACTTTTTGTCTAGATTATACAGACACCGCCTTTGAGGAAAATGGCATCTCTCTACACGGCTTTTTCGTGGCGATCAGAGAGGAAGGCAAAAACCTATGGAGAAATAGATTGAGGTTATGTAAATTCAGACCATTTCTAAAACTGCTTGTAATTTTAGATAGGTAAGTCAGATCTTGAAAATTCTTAATCCACAAGAAAGTTCATTTCAAAACCTTTCTGAAAATATATAATATGGCAGGTTTTCATGCAAAAACCACCCTTTTTTGCAAATTGTGAAGTTTATATGCAGCTGTTTTTTAAGCATAACTTTTGATGTGCTTTATTAAATCTTCTAAATTTCAATAGGCCCTTATGGGACCCCAAGACGAATCGGATGAAGCCAATACGATCAAAATCGGCTCAGCCAGTGACGAGATATTCCAGTGACATTGATTTGGTACACATGTCTACATACAGCCAAACACACAGACATTTGTTCAGCTGGTGATTCTGAGTCGATATGTACAAATGAAAGTAGGTCTAGGAGGTTTAATTAAAAAGTTCATTTTCCGAGTGATTTTATAGCCTTTCCTCAGTAAGGCGAGGAAGGCAAAAAAGAAGTGCATTTTCCAGCATTTAAAATCATATTTAGCATGTCTGGGATCGAAATATATTTTGAATTTTTGACAAATTCCGTTGTACAGTATTGCATAAAGTTTTTTTTTCGAAGAATAAAAAATCGTCATTATTTAAACATTTTGAAAACTATTGATTGCAAAACAACTGGGCAGGTGTAAATGCATTTTAAAATATTTTTTCAATCAAATGTTAATCCCTTCAATTGTAATTTAAATTAATGTTTTCCCCATCCTCGACTTTGGTCAGAGTCGAGGGACATAAACTTCTAAAACCATTTGCAAAGACCTTTTTTTCTCTTATAATTATTTTTGATAGGCTTTTCGGTGCTGGCACCTGGTTAGGACCAAGTCGGCTTTTGTAATTACATTTTACTTTGCAAAGGCCTTATTTGACGGTAGCATATTTATATATAATATTTATTCATTTTGTGTTACTGATTGATTGGAAAAAAACTTGTGCTTTATTTAAGGGGTTACGTACATGTAGAAAATCACAAAATTTCATATTACAAAAAAAATATTAAATCCACTTAAAAGATGTTTTTCAATCACTCCTAAAAGTTTCATGAAGATATTTCATGATTAAACTGAGTTAAAGACGATTTAAGCTCAGAATTTTGCCATGCGCAAAGCCAGCTGTCTAACTTTCTGAGCGTTTTTTTCTGAACACCAAGTTGATTTACGGGTACCACGATATCTCGAAATGGGACGGACCAAATTGGCTGGAATTTTGGGTGAAGACTCCCAAGACATATCCCGTGTGCATGACGAAGCTTGATTTTGCAATTTTGAATTTTCAAAAAATACAAAAATCATAAACTGGCGATTTTTTATATGAAAAACACAAAAATATTTTTATCTTTTTTTAAATAAAGTTTTTGAAAATCGGCCTTCGTCATGCACACGGGACCGGTTCAACGAGTCTTCACAAAAATGTTGAGCCGATTTGGTCGAAGCAATGTTGAGATATCGTGGCACCCGTTTTTTGAAACTGCTAACTTCAAATAGCTATATCTCGGCAATGATACAACCAAATGTCTTCAAATTTGTTTTGATAATAGATGAAAATGTATATTTTAATGCACTGAAAACAGATTTTGATAAAAATTTAAGTGTGTGCTCAAACCATCCTCTGACATTTTGCCGATTTACATGTATGTAACCCCTTAAAGGATCTTAAAAAGAAATCGGACTTGGGCAACCATGGCAACTGTTGAAAAACGCGAAAAATTACTAAATTTTCGCAAAGATTGAACTTGAGGTAGATTTATCTCGAAAACAACAGTGTTCTAAAAATATATTGTTTTTCAACAATTTACATCACTCTCAAACCATTTTTTTTAAATAAAAAAAAGTAATTTCTCAAAATGGTTTTGAGTAAAAATATCAGTTTTTAACTAATTATTTCATGAGGATTTAAAGAAATAAGAATTTGTCACTATTTTTAAAAATCGATAAACTGCAAATATTTCGCTGAAATCAAATTTCGGTGCTATATCTTTAAATGGTGCCCTTAATTAAAAATTTTGTAAAGTACTTTTTCGATTGCAAATTTTATATCAAAAACAAGCCATACCCGACAAACTTCATTCTGCCTTTTTTTTCGTTTGTTGACGGTTTTTTTTTATTTTTTGCTTATTCAGCCTCATGTGATCAAAATATGATTTTACGTAACTTTCTCCACACAATTTGCCGATGCTCCGGAATCGGTTCCCGAGTGGCCAAAGTGTCAATTAGTTAGCGTTAGATAGGCTTATACGAACTCAACGCAACAAAAAGCTACGACGCTCCGTATTGAACTGATTCGCGTTCAAACGAAACCGTCGAAATTATTTATATTTGTATAGATAGGTCAAAAAAATTTACGAATGAAATTTTTATTTTTTCCCTAAATCATTTTTTTCAAAATTAATAACTCGGCGGCAATTTTTTTAACATCCTTCTCTATATTGATTTTTTGTAAAAAAAATTAATAAAAATTTTCAAAAAACATTTTCAGAATTTCCTCAACAATACCTACATACCATACCATTTGTATGGACAATTGCCAAAATTATATGGAGAAAAAGTATAATATTGATGAATCAATGACACAAAATAGCTACTTTGATTTTAGGGAAGGCCCCCACAAAGTTTGTGTCAAATAAAAAAAAACACAAAAATAACAAATGGTCTAAATCGGCCGATTTTGTAGAGAATCGCTCCGCTGGATTCTTGCTCTATATTTAAGGGGTTACATACATGTAAATCGGCAAAAATGTCAGATGTTGGTATGAGCACACACCTAAATTTTTTTTTAAATATTTTTACAGGGCATTAAAATGTACATTTTTATCTATGAACAAAATAAATATGGAGACATTCGGATTTACCATTTCCGAGATATAGCTATTTTAAGTTCCCGATCAGACGGTAATAACTAAATTCATGCCATTTCAATAACAAATTCTGTTAAAATAACAGAAAGTGTTATGGAATATTCTTGCAAAATCCATTTTTGCATAAGAGTTCAATAACAGTTTATGTTATCATAACAAAATTTGTTATTGGTCTGATATTGGTTGAGAGCCAAAACAACTTTGAAATAACATTTTTTGTTATGGAAGAATAACTCCAATTGTTATTAGGATGATCGGATTAGTTGTTAAAATAACAAAAAAATAATAACAAAGATTTGTTCGAAGAATAACTTAAAATGTTATTAGTCTGTTATTACAATAACAATTCAATAACAAAAAAATCATAACGGCTAATAACAAATCTTGTTATAAATAACCTAAAATGTTATTGGCCTATTATTTTCCAATATCAAAAAATGTTATTCCCAAGTTATTTCCGTCTGCTCGGGTTGGCAGTTTCAAAAAACGGGTGCCACGATATCTCAACACTGCTTTGACCAAATCGGCTCAAAATTTTGGTGAAAACTCGTTAAACTAGTCCTGTGTGCATGACGAAGGCCGATTTTCAAAAACTTAGATTTAAAAAAAGATAAAAATATTTTTATGTTTTTCATATAAAAAATCGCCCGTTTTTGGTTTTTGTATTTTTTCAAAAAACGTAATTTCAAAATCGGGCTCCGTCATGCACACGGAATATGTCGTGGGAGTCTTCACTCCAAATTTCAGCCAATTTGGTCCATCCAATCTCGAGATATCGTGGCACCCGTAAATCAACTCGGTGTTTAGAGAAAAAAGTTCACAAAGTTTGACAGTTCACTTTGCGCATAGCAAAATTGTGAACTTAAATCGTCTCTTACTCAGTTCAGTCACGAAATATCTTCATGAAACTTTCAGGAGTGATTGAAAATCATCTTTTTAGTGAATTTAGTGAATTTTCTGTAATATGAAATTTTGGAATTTTCTACATGTATGTAACCCCTTAATGAAATTTCAGAAAAAAATCTCTTCAGAAGTTAGGCTGCTGCGAAATTTTTCAAAAGTTTCAAAATATATTCATATAATGACAAATCCACTCAAACAACACCCTCACAGACAGCTGATATCAAACACTGAACAATGGCAATCCAAAAGTCCTTTCATTCATTTCCTCAAAGTGCCTCAGCCTTCAGGCTCAAATTTCGACAGGGTGAAGTGGGGTAAACCGAGCTGGGGGCTCATTTCAGGAAAAGTTCATCATAATCTTTCACCCTATCAGTCTGTCAAGCAGAAGTCTCGTGTCAGCAACGAAGTGTGGATGTCTTTGTCGGGTGCAAGTGTTCATTATTATGGGCAGGGGGTGGTGTGGCCAGTGGGGTAAACTGGGTTGGGAAAAGACTTTCGACCATGCTTCTACTTCTTGCAAGCGGGAAATGCGGGTGAAAATGAACAATTTTTTCGATTATTTTGAAGTTGGAAATGTCCCATTTGAGCCCAGTTTGCTGGGCCAACAATCTGCTCATGCTGGTGTCGTCCTCATCGTCTCATTTGCACGATTCGGCTATGAACCATGTATGGTGTCGTCGTCAGGTTGCATGGTTTGACCTCATTTTGCCACTGCTTCACTACTTGCCTTCATCATCGGAAAAGCGCCTTTTCCTTTTCATGTGTGCACGAGCACATGTGGGTTTGTGATTTTTTGTTTCTCCTGGCCTCTCAACCCAAAACCAGTCAAGGTTTGTTTTTTGTTTTTTTGGTCGTCCGACCAGTTTTGTCGATGAAGCAGCTGTTTTTATTGTTGCTGTTGTTCCCTCTTGCTACTGTTATGATTACAATTCCTGGTGGAGGGAAATCGAGAGTCGAGAAAGGGAAGAAGCAGTTGGGATTTAGCTCTCAATAACTGTTATAATAGTTGGATGGGAATTGGCAGGCGATTGAAGTAAGAAAAGCTGTTTGGGAAAAATGGGATGAGAGTAGGATATATTCATTTGAATGGTCCAGTTTTCTGTCTGTGTGATTGTGTTTGCTGCCAATAACGAATAATGTGTCGTTGGTGTCAAGTGTCTCGACCGAAATTTTTGGAAGTGATTCAGGATTACGTCTTTCTGGACAATGTCATGATTAGATTTCTGAGGAAAATGCTTGCTACGTTAGCACCCAATCCTATGAGGAAAATAATATGCTCTCATTTTAATTGCACTTGCTGGAAATTTAATTTCATCCAGTTAGAATTCAATTTGGAAATCGCAACTTAGAATCCAGAACCAAATAAATTTTTCTGTGGAAGTCGTTCGTTTGGTCATTGATGTGCAGGACTTTTTTTCTAGTATTTTTCCCGGTTATTCTATATTCTCAGAAATCACTCAAAATGATTTTTGTTTTTGTATTTTTTTATCATTGGTTTGCTAAAATTTATTTATTTTACAGTTTCCCATTTTAATTTATTTCTGAATTTAATCAATTATTTTATTCACTCTGCCTAACATGTTATCTTTTTACTGTTCTAAGTTAAGTTTAAAAACTGTTTAATTCCATTCTCAGATAAGATAAGAGCAATTCTCTCAGATTTCGGTCATTCGATTTTTTTTAATCCGGCTGAAACTTTTTTGGTACATTCGGTATGCCCAAAGAAGCCATTTTGCATCATTAGTTTGTCCATATAATTTTCCATACAAATTTGGCAGCTGTCCATACAAAAATGATGTATGAAAATTAAGAAATCTGTATCTTTTGAAGGAATTTTTTGATCGATTTGGTGTCTTCGCAAAGATGTAGGCATGGATAAGGACTTCACTGAAAAAATGATACACGGTAAAAAAAAATTGTGATTTTTAATTTCACTTTTTGTCAATGGGTAATTCTCCACCAACTCACACAGCAGTTGCCCCGACCCCTCTTCGATTTGCGTGAAACTTTGTCCTAAGGGGTAACTTTTGTCCCTGATCACGAATCCGAGGTCCGTTTTTTGATATCTCGTGACGGAGGGGCGGTACGACCCCTTCCATTTTTGAACATGCAAAAAAGAGGTGTTTTTCAATAATTTGCAGCCTGAAACGGTAATGAGATAGAAATTTGGTGTTAAAGGGACTTTTATGTAAAATTAGACGCCCGATTTAATGGCGTACTCAGAATTCCGAAAAAATGTATTTTTCATCGAAAAAAAACACTAAACAAGTTTTAAAAATTCTCCCATTTTCCGTTACTCGACTGTAAAAAATTTTGGAACATGTCATTTTATGGGAAATTTAATGTACTTTTCGAATCTACATTGACCCAGAAGGGTCATTTTTTCATTTAGAACAGAAATTTTCATTTTAAAATTTCGTGTTTTTTCTAATTTTGCAGGGTTATTTTTTAGAGTGAAACAATGTTCTACAAAGTTGTTGAGCAGACAATTACAAAAAATTTGATTTAAAGACATAAGGGGTTTGCTTATAAACATCACGAGTTATCGCGATTTTACGAAAAATGTATCGTATGTTCAAAAATTAAAGCGGTCGTACCGCCCCTCCGTCACGAGATATCAAAAAACGGACCTCGGATTCGTGATCAGGGACAAAAGTTACCCTTTAGGACAAAGTTTCACGCAAATCGAAGAGGGGTCGGGGCAACTTTTCCCGATTTCGTGTGAGTTGGTAGAGAATTACCCCAATAAAGCTTGATTTGCAAAAAAAAAAACACTATTTTTATTTTTTTTTTGTAATTTTTGATATGACTTCAAATGCCAACTTTTCAGAAATTTCCAGGTTGTGCAAAAAAAATTTTAATACTGATTTTTCAAAAAATGGAAATATCATTTTTTCGCAAATTTTTTTCAGCTTAATTTTTCGATGAAAAATCAAATTTGCCATCAAAAAGTACTCCAGTGAAATTTTGATAAAGAGCACCGTTTACAAAATATAGTCATTTTTAGATAATTTTTATGAAAATAGTCGTATTTTTATCAAAATAGTCTATATTTTGCTTTTTTGAACTTTGTTGATACGACCCTTAGATATGAAACATTTTTGAAATTTTCGAAAGCAGTTTTTAAAACAAGAATAACATTTCAAAAGGGCGTAATATTGAATGTTTGGCCCTTTTCAAATATTAGTCTTATTTTTTTTAAATATTGTTTTCAAAATTTCACTGAAGGACTTTTTGAATGCAAATTTAATTTTACATCGAAAAATGAAGTTGAAAATTTTTTGCGAGCAATATTTCATTTTTCCAAAAATCAGTTTTGATTCAAAAATTCATAACTCGGTCAAAGATTTTTTGCATAACCTAGAAATTTTTGAAAAGTTGGCATTTAATGTCCCCTAAAACATATCAAAAATTACAAAAAGTGTTTTTTTCAAATGAAGTTTTAGTGAGAAAAAGTTAAATTAAAAATCACCAAATTTGTTTACCGTGTATCATTTTTTCAGTGTAGTTCTTATCCTACAACTTTGCCGAAGACACCAAATCGATCAAAAAATCCTTTCAAAAGATACAGACTTTTGAATTTTCATACATCTTTTCTGTATGGACAGCTGCCAAATTTGTATGGGAAATTATATGGACAAACTAATGATGCATAATGGCTTTTTTGGGCATACCGAAAGCACCATAAAAAATTCAGCCGGATTGAAAATTACAAAAATTACAATTAAAAAACAAGCCCGATTTCTTACAGAATTGCTCGTAATGATTCTTTTTGCATATATAGGACAAAATCTTGGCAATATTTTCCATGAAAAAATTTTAAGTGGTGAAAAGTTCATTTGCGTGCTGAAAAGTTAAACTTTTCGACACTTGTATCGAAAAGTTCAACTCTGGAGTTTTTTGAAAAGGTCCAACAAACCAAATTTCCATTTTTTGCTTTTTGGGTGTTTTTGAAACCGCCTTGAGTCAGGAGTATTAAAAACCATCCAAAAAGCAAAAACTGAATATTTCAGAATGAAAAGTAACACTGGTTTGAGTAACTTTGGTTTTGAGTTCGGCAGAGCTAGCATAAAAGTACTAGTGCTGAAAAATCATCATTTACAACTTGCAACATTTGTTGGTAAAGTTGTTTTGAAGTGAAATTGAAAGATTACCTAGTAAAATATTTTCTATTCCATTAGTTTGAGCTGGGCAAACACATATCAATGCTGGAGAGACTCACAAGAAACTGTGCATGTGTGTGTGTTTGAGTGTGTTTGTGTGTGTGTATTTGACTTGACGGGTGACAAACAAAGCCATAAACTGATCCACAATCGAGTGGTGGTGTGGCATCCGATTGGCACACACAGAAACAGAGTGGGAGGATTTTTATCCTTCCCTGGTCACCAGGCCACAATGGCGCTGGAGAATACTTCGTCCCAAACAGTTGCGAGAGGTGTGAGAAATAACGATAATGGAGTGATCAATAAATATGAGTTGGACGTTTCGGGGTGACGTTTATTGTCAGCTTTTGTGGTGATTGGCTCTGGTTTCTTTTTGCTTTTTTTCCTGTTGGTTCATCTTTGAGTGATTCAGCAGTTCTGGAGTCCCTCTCTTTCTCAATCTTTTGCAGAAATTGGATCGATATTAGAGAAGTTAAGGCAAACTCGCGTCCGAAACCGCAAACGAATCCAATTTCGCACTCACCCTAATTCCGTCAACTCATCAAAAACAAACTTTTTCGAGTCCCGGCACGAGCGAGAACGAAAAAAAATTGTTCCGCCGAAAAATCAACCTTTGACCGTGACCGTTCATTAGCAATTTATGCCAAACTTGCTCAAACATTAAAATTAACAAATCACTCGTTTTTCCTCTCCCTCTCTTCCACAGAGACTAGACCGCAACGGCCAAAAGTTGGTTTCATTAGTGGACCAGCCTCCTTCTTGTGGAAATCGCCATCCCAGGTATGCGAAGGATAGGTCATTGTGCGGTGTCCCCGGGGAAAGGCCACTCTCCCCCTCTGGAGAACATTTAATTGGATTACTTTTTGGCCCATTTGCCACGAGAGCAGCTGACCGCACAACAAAAAAAAAAAAAAGAGACGAGAAATCCCAAACCGTTGACTCGCATTTTTCTTTCTAATTAATTCCACGTGGTGTGCCCCACCTGGATGGAGAGTTTCCCTCCCTGGGGACCAAAATCTTGACCCAAAAATGTTTGGTCACCTTTCCCGTCCCGCGTGAGGATGATAAATTGTGGTTCATTTTGTGTTTGTTTGTTTTCAGGGTTAGGAAGGACTAGCGGAAGAGGGGGGGGGGATAATGAAAATTAGACAAATAAAGAAAAGAGGGTTGTGATTGCTCTATCCTTTTTTGCTTTCTTTCTTTGGGTTGGAAAAGTGAAATTTGGCGTGACTCGCGGGAATTTGGGCTGAGATTTGAAGATTGTTGAGCCGTGACAATCACGCTAATCTGCGTGGGATGATGGCAATTTGTCAAAATTTAATTAATTGAATTTTGTATAGAAACATTAGAGATTCAATTTGGTTTCAATTTTTGTTTTTGTCCATGGATTGAAGTGAAAATAAATAAATCCAGAAAAAAAATTGTTTATTACTAAATTATAAAAAATATTTTTGATTATTCAATTCAAATGAAGATTTTGAATAAAAATAAAGAAAGAATTTAATAAATTTTTAAGTTGAATACTTGAACAAACAGCACAAAATCAAACTCTTTGGAAATTTCCACTAATTGATTTCATTGATTTCACCACCAGAAATTTCCCCATGTTTACCAAATTGTATTTATTTTAACGCATCCAAACATTTTTGCACCACTTTTAACACCAGTCAACAATTATTTCATGGTTGCGTGTTAATTGAACGCAGTTGGACCGTAATCCGGGAAGGACCACTAAAGGTTTAATTATCGTTATTATTATTATAATGTTGCAATATGGGTTTTCGATACTTCATCACCAGGGGAGTTGGTTTTTTTTGTGGTGGCAACTTTTTGAATGATTTCAATTGCTTGCGTCCATCACGTTGTTGAACCAAACACATCATCAGATCGTGTGGTTTTGCTCAAATAACTCTGCCAGTGACGTTATTTACAATTTGAAATGAAAGGCCATTATAACGAATGAAGTTTAATTTCGATATGAGTAAATCTCGATTCCAGCAATCTCGTTATTACTCAACTTTTTTTTTCATGAATTCTGGCTTAATCCGTTTTGGCGAATCTCGCCACAGCGCGCTTTTCCATGGCAACTGGAAAAAAAAGTTTGTCTTTCAGACTCTTTCCTATTACAGCATCTCGTATAGTTTCGTAGCACTACTGCCCGCGCATGAATGGGAAAGTATCTCAAACGGAAAAACTAGATTAACTTCATGCGGGCGGAATCAGATTACACTCATATTCACACAGACACAGACACATGTTCAGCGCTCGTTTTGCTGCTGTCCGAAATGAAATTTGTTTGACCATGTAGGTTTCGTAGTAAATGTGCTACTCTAGGGGAAGGTTGAAGATCCTATTTTTGGAAATTTGTAGTTTTTAGCTTTTAGCATGGATTGAGCCAGGTGGATTTATTTTTTTCGATTATTAAAATCATTTCTTAACTTTAAAGTCTTTAAACGTGATTATTATAGACTTTATGTTATAAATATGATTTTTGGTCTTATTGATCATTTTGAGGATAAAATGATGCAATGTTTTTACTCAGTAAAAATTCAAAAATAAACATGTTGTTTAAACTTTTGTTCTACCCAAAATGAATCAAACCCCCATATCTCGCGATGCTGAAAAATGTCCATTCTACCAGCTAACTGGGGCACACAATCAGATGAATATCAATTTGACTTTAATATTCCAGAAATTTTAATGGCTGTTAGTAGAACTTAAGGGGTTAAACAGAGAAGAGTTAACAATTTTTAGCAAATTTATACGTCAAGTTCTTCTACTTTAAACTTTTCATATTTCTTTAAATAAAGCATACCAAACAACTATAGACCATTTGCCGAAAAATTCGCAATCTTTTTTGTTCATGATTTTTAATTAAGTATTTTATTTATTTGGATTACACTTTGTCAATGCATTTCCTGTGTCAAAAGAAGCCAGTTAGTTAGTTTTTATATACAAAGCTCTAACCAATTTTGAAAATATGAACTTGAGGAGGGGTTTTATGGTCGAGTTGATGTTTTTGTTTTTTCAAAGTTATAGGTTCTAATTATAACTTTTCAGAAAAAAAATACTACGCGATTAAAAAATTCAAGGATTTTTGATTTGACTATTAATTACTATAACTTAAGAGGCAGTATTTGTAAATATTGCTCGGTTTGTTCTAGAGATCGTATCGAGGTGCTCCGATTTGGATGAAACTTTCAGCGTTTGTTTGTCTATACATGAGATGAACTCATGCCAGATATGAGCCCTCTACGACAAAGGGAAGTGGGGTAAAACGGGCTTTGAAGTTTAAGGTCCAAAAAACCTAAAAAATCTTAAAATTGCTCGCATTTCCGTAAAACTTCATCAATTCCAACTCTCTTAGATGCATTCGAAAGGTCTTTTGAAGCCCTTCAAAATGTGCTATAGACATCCAGGATTGGTTTAACTTTTTCTCTTAGCTTTTGCAAATTACTGTCAAAAATGGATTTTTTTAAAACCTTAATATCTTTTTGCAACAGCCTCCAACACCCATACTCCCGTAGGTCAAAAGATAGGTAATTACATGGACTATAAGCCTACGGTGTTAACTTTTTGGCCAATCGCAGTTTTTCTCATAGTTTTTCGATTTTTCTAGAACAAACATTTTACAACGTTAGTTTTTGCCCTGTAGGCCGTCATTGCGGCACTTTTTGGTCTCAATTTTGTCATATTCGGAATCCTCGGACAATTTCACGTAAGTTAGAAGTATTGGAGTTGTAAATTTGATTGGAAAAATTGCCATTTAGAATGAATTAAAATATTGTTTAACAATTTGTTGGATTAGGGGTAAAACAGGTTTTCGCCTACTTGATACAGCATTTGACGTATTGCTCACAGGATAAATAAGATCTATTTCTTTTTTCAAAAATGCTTTATTTAATTATTTTTTAAATCAAATTTACAACTCCAATACTACTAACTTACGTGAAATTGTCCGAGGATTCCGAATATGACAAAATTGAGACCAAAAAGTGCCGCAATGACGGCCTACAGGGCAAAAACTAACGTTGTAAAATGTTTGTTCTAGAAAAATCGAAAAACTATGAGAAAAACTGCGATTGGCCAAAAAGTTAACACCGTAGGCTTATAGTCCATGTAATTACCTATCTTTTGACCTACGGGAGTATGGGTGTTGGAGGCTGTTGCAAAAAGATATTAAGGTTTTAAAAAAATCCATGTTTGACAGTAATTTGAAAAAGCTAAGAGAAAAAGTTAAACCAATCCTGGATGTCTATAGCACATTTTGAAGGGCTTCGAAAGACCTTTCGAATGCATCTAAGAGAGTTGGAATTGATGAAGTTTTACGGAAATGCGAGCAATTTTAAGATTTTTTAGGCTTTTTGGACCTCAAACTTCAAAGCCCGTTTTACCCCACATCCCAAAAATGCTTTATTTAATTATTTTTTAAATCAAATTTACAACTCCAATACTACTAACTTACGTGAAATTGTCCGAGGATTCCGAATATGACAAAATTGAGACCAAAAAGTGCCGCAATGACGGCCTACAGGGCAAAAACTAACGTTGTAAAATGTTTGTTCTAGAAAAATCGAAAAACTATGAGAAAAACTGCGATTGGCCAAAAAGTTATTTCCGTAGGCTTATAGTCCATGAAATTACCTATCTTTTGACCTACGGGAGTATGGGTGTTGGAGGCTGTTGCAAAAAGATATTAAGGTTTTAAAAAAATCCATGTTTGACAGTAATTTGAAAAAGCTAAGAGAAAAAGTTAAACCAATCCTGGATGTCTATAGCACATTTTGAAGGGCTTCGAAAGACCTTTCGAATGCATCTAAGAGAGTTGGAATTGATGAAGTTTTACGGAAATGCGAGCAATTTTAAGATTTTTTAGGCTTTTTGGACCTCAAACTTCAAAGCCCGTTTTACCCCACATCCCAAAAATGCTTTATTTAATTATTTTTTAAATCAAATTTACAACTCCAATACTACTAACTTACGTGAAATTGTCCGAGGATTCCGAATATGACAAAATTGAGACCAAAAAGTGCCGCAATGACGGCCTACAGGGCAAAAACTAACGTTGTAAAATGTTTGTTCTAGAAAAATCGAAAAACTATGAGAAAAACTGCGATTGGCCAAAAAGTTATTTCCGTAGGCTTATAGTCCATGTAATTACCTATCTTTTGACCTACGGGAGTATGGGTGTTGGAGGCTGTTGCAAAAAGATATTAAGGTTTTAAAAAAATCCATGTTTGACAGTAATTTGAAAAAGCTAAGAGAAAAAGTTAAACCAATCCTGGATGTCTATAGCACATTTTGAAGGGCTTCGAAAGACCTTTCGAATGCATCTAAGAGAGTTGGAATTGATGAAGTTTTACGGAAATGCGAGCAATTTTAAGATTTTTTAGGTTTTTTGGACCTCAAACTTCAAAGCCCGTTTTACCCCACATCCCTTTGTCGTAGAGGGCTCATATTTGGCATGAGTTCATCTCATGTATAGACAAACAAACGCTGAAAGTTTCATCCAAATCGGAGCACCTCGATACGACCTGTTACACATTGGTGAAAAACTCGCTCTTAAATTCACTGATAGGTCTTTTTTTTATTTTTTATTTTTTATGTGTTCAAGGGAACTAAAAAAGCCACCTTTTGCCTTTGCATCTTGGCACTCGCACAGAAAAATAAACGTAAAAAAAATATTTTTTTGGAAAAACTCTGATTTTTTTTAAATTATGTTTAAATGCACAATCGAATTTGCAATAGACACTTGACGCATGTGTCGGTGATTTTTTTTTAATATGTTCATTTTTTTGCAATTCAAAATAAAGGAAAATTGACTATGCAAAAAATATCTTCAATGAGCTGATTTTGTAAAATTTTCTCTACCAAAACCGGAAATGGATTTTATTTGTATTTTTGATTTGGCTCAAACTTTGTGGGGGCCTTCCCTATGACCAAATAAGCTATTTTGTGTCATTGGTTCACCCATACAAGTCTCCATACAATTTTGGCTGCTGTCCATACAAAAATGGTATGTAAATATTCAAACAGCTGTAACTTTTGAGTGAATTTTTTGATCAATTTGGTATCTTCGGCAAAGTAATAGATATTGTTGAGGACAATTGAGAAAAAATAGATATACGGAAAAAAATTTGCAGATTCTTTTATCATTTTTTTTTTTCACTAAGACTCAATTTCCCAAATACGTATTTTTTATTTTCGAGATTTTCTGATATTTTTTTGGGGACAAAAATCCTCAACTTTTGAGCCATAGAGAAACATGGTCAAAAAATCTGCCGCCGAGCTATGAATTTTTGAAAAAAATAGTGATTTTTGGAAATTATCGGAATTTCATGCAAAAACAAATTTGACGTTATTTTTTAATGAAAAATTGAATTTGCAATCGACAACTACTCTACAGATTTTTTAGCCACCGAAAGTTTGATTTTAGCGAAATATTTGCAGTTTTTCGTTTTTAAAAATAGTGACCATGAGTGACCATATCTAAAAAAATTTTTTTTAAAGTTCAGAAAATTTGCTATAAAATTATCTAAAAGACATTGAAGATTGGACATCGGGTTGCTGAGATACAGCCGCTCTGAGAAAAAGAAACACGAAAATTGGAGTTTTCTAAGTCTCACCAAAACAACCCACAATTTTCTAATGTCGATATCTCAGCAAGTAATAGTCCGATCTTCAATGTTAAAACATGAAACATTCGTGAAATTTTTCGATCTTTCGAAAAATATATTTTGAAATTTTTTAAATCAAGACTAGCATTTTAAATGGGTGCAATATTCCAAAAAAAAAAAAAAAAAAAAAACTTTAATTTTCGTGTTTCTTTTTCTCAAAGCGGCTGTATCTCAGCAACCCGAGGTCCAATTTTCGATGTCTCTTAGACAATTGTACAGCAAATTTTCTGAACTTTAAAAAAATATTTTTAGATATGGTCACTCATGGCACGATTTTTAAAAATCGAAAAACTGCAAATAATTCGATCACAGAAATTATTGGTTCTAACTTAACATTCCGCTTTTTTCTATAAAAAAAAAGTTGTGGTTTTTTAGAACTATGACATTTTGAAATGTTGGACTAGTTTTTAAATTTTTAAATTTGCTTGGCTTTTTGGTATTTTTTAAAATAATAATATTTTTTTTCCTCTTCTACCAAAAAATCTTAAAATATTGACTTTTACCTTGACTGGTCAAGAAATAACATTAAAATAGATGCAAGCCAATAATAACCATCCAAAATTATAATATTTTGCTCAATATTGATTGTTTTAGGGGGCAAACATGATTTGCAATAGTTGACATCCCTGCTTTTTAATATGTACTTTAATTAATTTATTTTTTTTTCGCTTGTTTGTGGATTTTTTTAACTTGCTTCGTGTTTGTTCTAAGCAAAATAGGTCAAAGTTTGTAATATTTAAGTTAAATAGATTTTGTTTGACTTTTTTTAATTTTTTAATAAGTATTATTTCAATTATATTTCTAACGCGGAAGGACTAGATTATCCTAGATTTACAAAATTTCAAGTTGCCAACCATTTTCTTCATTTTTTGTATCGTTTACATAAAAATAGACAATTGAAAAGTTATTGATTCCTGCGCGAAAATAAACAAAATTCTTGTTTTGAATCGTTATGTTTAAACAATATTTTGATTTGTAAATATATCCAACCTAAGAGATTGTTCAAAGAGATTGAGTATGCCAAAGCATTCAGTAATGATAACTTACATAAATTACATTAAAAAAATGCATTTTTTCAAGGATAACGCCAAACTTACTGCTAAGTTAGCAAAAGCGCCACAGTGGAACTTTCTGCTGGAATCAGCGAAAAATCTTCTAAAAGTTCTATGGAAAACGAAAATCAGCTGAAGCGATTTTTCAGCGAAAAAATCTGCTGAAACTAGCAGAATAATCTTTTGGTTTATTTTGGAATATTTTTTTTTTCTGTCAAATCTGACCGGCTTTAAATCTTGCCAAAATTATTGACGTTCCAAGTTTATTTTTCAACTGGCTCAGAAAATAGCAAGAATATAGATAAAATCTTTTTCTTAAAATACTTTTTTTTTATTTTTAATTCATCTTTAATTTATATTTAAGAATTTGCGTTTTCTTCCTTCAATTAAGAAACAAACTTTACAAGAAAAAGTTTTATTAACAAGCTTATTTCACATTTAAAGACGTGACTTGTCAGCTTTTCCCATTCTATCAAATAGTGTCAAAGAAAAAATATGAAAATTCCTCGAAACTATAGTTTTCCGGTGCCAAAAATGCACTCCCAAAGCTGAGCTAAGGCGGCAAAATGTTCGCACGTCGATAGTTTTTGCAAGTGCGAAAATCCATTTCGTTTCACCGCCTCTCACCTTCCCCGTTTTTTTCCCAACCCAACCCAAGATGCATGCATTTTGCCGGATGATGAAATATTCATCGAAACTTAAATCATCTCGCTCGAAAAAATATCATTTTTCACCAGAACTAGAAGCAACCGAGAGAGCTTTGACATGGCCACCACGGAGCGGCAGCTCGGGATAAAATCACCCCAATCTGCTTCAAAGTCACTCAGAGTGTCGGGAAAAATGGCACCGCAGTCATAACGGAAATTTTCCCGAACGCAAAACGCTGCATAAATCCTGATCTGATCCCCGATCAAAACTGGAAAATTTTCAAAACGAAACTGATTTTTTCACGGTGGGTTTGACATAAAAAATTAAATTGCTTTTTATTCTTCGACGTGCCTTCCAAGCAGAGATCATATGAAAATTATTACTGACGTTCCTTCCAAAAAAAAAAACAAAACAGCTTTTTTCCCTACAACCCACTTTCCCACCTCAATGAATTCGTGTCAGAGAACGGCACTTCCGGCGAGTCCAATCGAATTTTCACCATCAATCATGTGTGCAAAATGTAACACACCTCGACAAGGTGCACCCTCTCTCTTTCGCTTTCGAATTCACGTATTTTTCTGCTCCGTTTGGCTAAGCTTGTGTTTGGGTGGGTGTGATATGTGAGCTTTTCGAATTTTCCTCTTGTATCTGTCGAAAGGAATTAGATTTTCAGAGTCACAAAAGTGGGAGTGGTGCGGGAGTTCAGTCATGCAAAACGACTTGTTCGGTATCGGTAACAATTTTTTTCCTCCTCTCTATTTTCCAAAAATCAAGCGGTTTCACAGAACAATGTACCATCCAACATACTTTTTTCTGCTGTTATCTTGTTTTAGAGTGGCTGGATAAAAAAAGTGGAAAAAGCAGCACAGTTTGTGAATGTGTGAAATGGGCTTTCAGCTTTTGTTTGACGGTTTGCCACACTCTTGAATGTCAGAGCAGCTCGAGTTGTTTGATTGTTTTCGACAGTTTTGATCTAAACTTGGACGAAACTTTAGTTGGATTTTGGGACGAAAGGAGGAAAAATTCCCGACAACATATGGAGCCGAATTTGGTTCGAGTTGGATGATACTGTTTGTGACGGGTTTTCATAGAACTTTTGGATGATACCATTCACAGAAGAGATACAATTTCATCGTTCAATCAATAAGGAATTTGGGTCAAAGTTGACACCTGGATGATGGAGAATTAAGTTTTCGAATTAACAAGAACTAAAAAAAAACTCTGCCTGAAAAATACTAATTTAAAATTGTTCGAGAGTTAATTTAACTCAAATTCC